>NC_142081.1:76467645-76767645 GCF_054644295.1 Miniopterus natalensis
AGTTTTTACAAAATAACATTATATTTTTATTAATAATTAAGAAGTTATTAAATACATAGATATGTTAAAGATTTAGATTTCATATTACCTTTTCTGATAAAGTGGTATTAGAACAAAGGGCTTGGTACTCTTCTTAATATTATGTATTGGTTATATTACGTTACTTTCCTCTAAAATACATGATAGATTTAAAAAAATATATCTTTATTGATTTCAGAGAAAGGAAGGGAAAGGGAGAGAGAGAGAGAGAAACATCAATGATGAGAGAGTCATTGATCGGCTGCCTCCTGAACACCCCCTACTGAGGATCGAGCCTGAAACCCAGGCATGTGCCCTGACCGGGAATCGAACCCCGATCACCTGGATCCTAGGTCGATGCTTAACCGCTGAGCCACTCCAGCAGGGCATGATAGATTTCTTAAGTACTTTTTTCCCTGAATGAAGAGATTGTCATTTGAAGGAAATGAACAGAAAACTCTGTGTTTTTATGTCTATAACAGGGAGTCTCTTATGAATTTATATGCTTAAGTAATACAGATGAAAATTGTATGTATAAGCCTTTCCCCCCTTTTGCTTAACTGCCAAGAAACCTGGAGCCACTGTAATCAGCTCATCTCAGGTGCCTGTTAACATCTAACCTGTGCTCCTGATGGTCTCGCTTGTGTTTTCGTCCCTAATTAGGTTTAGTTCTGTAAGCTGTAGCATATCCTTTTCGAAGTCAGTAGCTCACAAACGATATAAATTGAGTAAATCTGAAAACTATATTAACTTCACTAAGGTTTTATAGCTAATTTACAGTTGCTGACAGTGATAATGCATGATTGAATTAATGACAATCCTGTAACAAAAAAAACTAATGACATTTGTTTTGAGTATCTCCTTTAAACTATAATCATGGGAATTGTAGAGTGAGTTAAGCTTTAGACCTTATGTCTTTCTTTTCTTCCACTTTTATGACTCAGATAAAAAAATGTTTTTGTTCTGATGAAGAACTGGAAAGTTTTCTCTGCTGCATGTTTCTAAAAGTGGAAGTTAATGTTCTAAGATGTATGTACGCATTGCAATTATGAATATAGTGCAAAGCATAGAAAGCAAACTATATTAAATTTCAACATTCTGTTGTCCTGCATTCCAGTTGACTGTAGAGAACCTCTAGTCATGTGTATCTGTTTTTGATGCCTCTACAGAATAACTGCGCAGCATCCTCTGCCCAACCAATCTGAATGTAGGAAAATCTACAGATATGACGGAATCTACTGTGAATCTACCTACCAGAAGTATGTTGAAATCTTTGTGAGTCTTCCTTCTGGCTCGTGCATCAGTGCTTGTGGTTGCCAGCTATTAAAAAATATCTTTGTTATTGAAACCTTATATTTTTCTAATTTAGTGGGGGGAAAAAAACCCCAAAACCAAATCAAATAAAAACAACCAAAAAATTGTCTCTGAAGTCAAGACAGAAAAAAATGTGAATGCTTTTGAAATTGTGGTCTAAGAGTTTTTAAAAATGACTATATTAAAGCTCTTAGGTAAGCTTCTTTTTATTGCAATAAACAAATACTTATATGCAAGAAAATCTCAGCAAAATACATTGCACAGGTGCTGTGCATCTTAGGGATTTGAAAGGTGTGTTATGTATAAATTAGCTGTCACTTTTTTTCAATCCCGTAATGGAATGATGAGTTGTAATTTGCATAATCCTTTAAGAAGTCAAATTATACTGTCATGTAGCAGACTTAACATGCTAGCTAAGATTTCAGAGCTTTGCAGCTAATTACTATGTACCTTACAGGACAGTTAAATTGAAGTTGAGTCCTCTGTCTTTGCTACCATTTGCTTCGTCCATTACTTAACAGAATGTGCACTGTTTGTAACAAGGTGGTGTTACTCTCTCTGAAGTAAACACCGCTCTGGGAGGAAAGGCATTTTACTATATCATAGCTTGCCTTGTATTGCTTTTGCTAAGAAGAAAGTTTTAGTTTTTTGTTTTGTTTTTTAAAACAGTAGCTTAAATTGGAGTCTTCTTGAAAAGCATAAAATTTATGCTTTTCAGAAAAGTTACGGAATATTAATTGAAGCAACATTAACCTGTACTTAATTAATTACATTACCCTATAAAAATATAAAGTAAGATAAACATTATTCCATTGAAGCTGTTAGTCTTTCTAGCTATACTTTGCAGATATACTTTGGTGTGTTTTGTCCAGAAATTCTGAACTTCTTTTGCAGAAGAGTGTCATTATTGAAAAAAAGATACCCTTTTTCCTTAAAAATTCTTTCTGAATACAAGTTGGTGAATTCTACTTTCATTTTCTCCTCCAGTTGCTTACAGGGCATTTTCTTTCATGGTTTCCATTTTACAAATGACCAGGAAATCCTGGAGCCAGTGGAGGTTGCTCTCTGAAATGGACACAAAACAGATACTGAGGGGGCTGGTATCCCTGTATCTTTGCCACCGATTTGTCTCTCACATTACTTCTTCATCTTCAGTTGCTAAGACAGTGTCATTCCCTCCATCAGAATTGGTGTAATTATAATGCAAAATTGTTTCTGGTTATTACTTAAAAAATTCTTCCTATCTGCGAGTCATATATTTTTTTAAATATATCTTTATTGATTTCAGAGAGAGGAAAGGAGAGGGAGAGAGAGAGAGAGATAGAAACATCAGTGATGAGAGACTCATTGATCGGCTGCCTCCTGCACGCCCCCGGCTGGGGATGGAGCCCGCAGCCCAGGCTTGACCTTGATCTCCTGAATTCTAGTCGATGCTCAACCGCTGAGCCAGGCCGGCCAGGCCTGTGAGTCATATTTATTGTGGCTCTTGGTGGTCAGGTTTCTGTAATTTTTAGTGATTTTGTGGCTTTGTTATGATTCACGGATACTTGGAAGAAGCCTTTTGTTGTATAAGGAGTCCCTTAAGGACCACCTTAAAGCAGCAGTTGATTATTGAACGTTCAGATAATTGGAGCCCCGCAACCTTGCTTGTTTGTAATCAAGCCAGTTTCACGTGTCTGAAATTACTCTCTGCTTAGAGGCTGAGATCTGTCTCTTTAAGGTCAGGGCCCGGATGAGGGCACCCGGAATCCAGCCTATGGGGCGAGGCTTTTCTTCTAACCGTAGGTATCATCTCCAGGGCTGGCTCTTTTAAAAACTGGTGTTATTTGTAGTCAAGGTAGACACAGTAGGCAGCACAGCTGTGACTGCCAGGTAAAGTCACTGGGGGGATATTCATAACAAGGAAATATTGGCAAATAAATGATGAAGAAGGGGAGGAAATCCCCAAGATGTTAAATTGGTGCACTGTCACTGCGATGATTAATGGTGGTGTGTATTTTAGTGAGGATGCTTATCTGGATTGTCTTGAAACTATAGTGTACATTTAATATCACCTATAAAAAAGCATGTGGTGCGTGAGCACACTGAGGAGAAAAGGCCATGGATTCAGGTTTTACTTTCCTGAGTGAGTATTTTCTCCAACTAAGTCTTTGGCTTCTGGTTATTAGAAAGCTCATTTTAATGTATGTTATATATAGAAGTATATATTGCATATAATATGTTTGCTATTAATCAGCATTTAGGTAGCTCCTTTCCCTAGAGGATTGAAAATGTTTTGTGAAAAAGTTAAGTATCTTTTCGACACTTTGGAGGGGTGACTAATGTTAATAGGGAAATGGGGATCACTGAGATTTGCCCGTTCATCCTAGGCCACCAGGCAGGGTTGGTCACAGGGCTCTATGTCGATCTTTCATCAGTGATGGGGTCAGTACTACTTTTACAGAACTTCTCCATCAATGTCTGGTGAAGAGGAAGCTGTCTTGGAAGACCATTTAGTTTCCAGTGTCAAGCCATGAATATCCTGATTCTGAGTAATGTATTAGCTTTTGCCTTCAGGGGTCTTTTGTAAACAATGGGAGATTCATCTTTGGGTAAGCTATTTAACCTTCTTGGGCCTCAATAAGTATTACTAGACAAAGGAAGAGATAAAAATGAGTTTAGAGGCTGTCAGAGCACTGTTTTTTAATTTTGGGGTTCCTATCTAAATAGAGGGATATGAATCCAATTTAGTGGATCAAGTTCAGAATTTTTAAAATTAAATGGAAGAGAATAGAAAATTCTCTTATTAGTGCATTGCAGTTAGTAAGGGTGTGTTTTATCTTGTGAGGCTTTGGGTTTTGTTTTATGCATTTGTGCGCATGTACATAAAACTGCACATATGTGTGTTCACAGGGTGGGTCATGAGGCGAAATGTGTTTTTTACTGTTCTGCATCCAAATAAAGATGGAAAGCCACTATAAAGAGAGTTGAGTAGGTAAACATAATAATATATAGCTGTTATGTCCTGTGTGTTAGGGCGCAGTGGCTCATAAAGAAAGAAATGGTCAGTTCTGTGGAAGGGTTCAGGAGTGAAAAGGCTACACCCTCTGGTCTCATATCCAGATGTGCTGGAGCCAACCTGGATGGGCACATTTTCCAGCCCTGATTCCTGACTGATGTTAGTAACTTGAAATTGGGGGAAGTATTTACACCATGGAAATTGAAAAACGCTGCAAACCAGGTGCCCTCCCACCCCAACTGGTTATCTGCTCATTCCTTTCAGCTATAATTCTACGGCTTTACAATTATTGTGAATTCTCACATTTTAAAACATTATATATGGCGTTTAGATGTTTTGGGAATTATTAAAATAATTAAATCATTTTAATAATATTGAAAATTTAAAGTACAGAGGAATAAAAAACAAAAAAACCCTCTGATTAATTATTTCAAAATGTCTATAATTTGAATATAAAATAATGGTAGTTACCCTAACTTCTCACATATGTGTTTTTGACATGACCAGTTAAAACTACAAATTATAACTGGTGATACTAAGTTTCTTGGCAAGGGGTAGGAATACAGTATTCCTACAAACACTAATCACATTGTAAATATTTTACAAAATTCATTGTTTTATGTTAAGCAATCATTTGCTAAGTACTGAAATTTTTAGATCCCTCTCTCCATTTTCAGCTGTCTTCATAGTTTGCGATAATATCTCTGGAATTTAGTGAACCATCTGTAATATAGTGGATTTGATTGGGAGATGCCAGAGTTATTTCCAATGAAAACAATTGTCAGTCATTCCCCCCCCCCCCAATATTTCCACTATGGAAAGCAGAAAAAAGAGAAATGACTCCTCTTTCCATAGTAACTATGATAACTTTAAACTTTGCTTTTAAAGAAAGGCAGAAAATATTTGAGTCAGAGGAAAAGAAACTTTCATGGACATGAGATGGAATTGTTGCAATAAATCCATCTAAAATCACCTGTGGTTAATGTGTGGTAGTGAGGAAAGATAACTAGGTAGGAAAGAGTCAATTGAGAGGAGCCTTTAGAGCCTCAAAGTTGGTTGCCATCTGGTTGGTCACTGCTATAGAGGTATTGGAAGAGGAGTGAGCATTCTTAAAGCTGTGTTCAAGAACAACCATTTCACCCATATTTAGTAAAGACTGACTCTTGGGGAGACTGGAACTTAAATAAAGGTGTTTAACCCAGGGTTTCTAGTTCGAAGTTCAGCCAAGATTGAGAAGGGGGTTTGTAATTGACAAGAGAATTGTCACCTAAAGCAGAAAAGGCCCCTGGCAGAATTGTGAGGTTGTCTTTTTTCCTGTAGCCTCCATCCCAGCCCCCTTTCCTGGTCTGTGAAATTCATTCCACCTGGATACCTGGTTAGTGTTTGGAGCGCAGGGCCTTGTCAGCCTGGGCATTTTTGTCTATAGCCCTCACTGCTGATCAGGTGTTAACTGATAATGTTACTCTTCTAAAGGCCATTTGCATTTTAACATGCAACGCCAAGTGAAAGAATTCAACGGAAAAAAAGGGAGTCTTTAATTGAATAATTTCAGACACCACAAAGGGGTGGGGGGTTTGGAGAAATTAATTTGGGGCTGGTGGGGTGTGTATATGTATGATTGGAGTCTGTGATGTCTCCTCCCGTTGCCTGAAAAGAACAAACCCAGAATGTGGGTGTTCTCCTGCTCACTGCAGTGGTAAGGCTGGGCTTGGCCAAGAAGCAAAGTTTGGAAATGGGACGATTCAGACTCGGGAGAGAGAAGGAAGTTAGATGTTCTGGGGGTGTGAAGAGGAGACTGAAGAAGGAACTCGCCAGTCTGTAATCAGTTGTGCTGTGCCAGATGCTAACTACTTGCCTGTGTTACTCCAGTTAAGGAGAACAAGAGGGGCGCCTTGTCAGGCTGGCTGTTTGGGGGTGCGGATGGGATAAAGCTCACCTGTGCTGGAGGGAGGGAAAGGTCAAGGAGGCTCCAGCAGCAGAAAATTCTTGGCTGGTGGTTTAATCTGATTGATTGATTGCTATTATACAGTCGTCTCCTCCTCCCATTAGAATAATTTATGCCACTGTGTTTGGACCAATAAATAAAGAATTGAAAAAAAGAGAAATATACAATGAACTCTTCATAAAGAGCTCTGATAGCATCTGCATGTTAAACAGACATTGAACTTTGTAGAAAGAACTGCTTCAAGCCTTTGAACATCCAGATGAATTCTAATTTCCACATCATGCCTTTCAGATCTCAGCATGGCTTCTGATGGTTTCTCCCAGTTAATTTTAGCATCACACCAATGACTTTGCCTGTAAATGTCTTGAAGTGGCATAGCTTGCTAATGTAGATGGCACAAAGGTGTACTATTTAGGGCCTAACATCAGACTAGCTTAAAAAGTCATTCAGTCATTTAATACACATTTTGGTTGTCACCATGGGTCAGGTGCTGTTATACATAAACCGATTTACTGAGAGGTGACTAAGAAAACCTCCAGCCTCCAGAAGCCTGGAAGACTGAGATGTAAATATGGAGTTGGGATTGTGTGTGAGCAGTACCATGAGTGAAATGAGTGCAAACTATGGAAGTGGAGCCACCAAAGGGTTGTTTTTAATAGTCAAGGTGGGCCCTGAGATCTTCATGGTGGAGGAGATTCTTAATTTGGGGGAAGGATGCTTGAAAAGTAGTGATTTGGGCTTAAAGAGAAATATTTCTGGTGTAGCTGATCAGAAATGGTACATGAGAGGAGTGTAGGTCTGGAGAAGGGTCACAGGAGTTGAGGCTGGAGAGGAAGGGGGAGCAAAGGCCTGGGTGTGGACTGTCCCCCTGTGAGAGCCCCTGAGGGGGTTTTCAGGAGGGGAAGAGTGTGGCATAAACTGCCTGGTAGGGAATCATTCTGGAGTAGGAAGTAGATTCGACCAGAGGCGGAAATCTGCTGTGGGAGTGACCCACTACCCATGGCCTCAGTTTCTCCTTTGCTTAGAAACTCATTTAGTGTGCTTTAAATGGAAGAATGTGCAGTCATGCTGTTTGTAGTCTGAAGTTATTTTTGATTTATAAACGTCTTGGAAGACTCTCCCAATATGAAATCCAGTTCAGGACCTGTCTACCAATGCATTGCTTTTCCTGGCTGGAGGTACTCCATGGTTGTCTTTCTCCTCACAGACCACTTGTGATGCAAGATAAATGCATGCTAGAAAGGGAAAACGGACAGGCACAGGAGGCATGATTTAAAATGGAAGAATATTAATTGGCTTCACCAGAGTGTATATTTTCATTATGAGAGAAGTGGCTGCCTAGATTTTTTAAAATAATTGGTTTGTGACACACCTGCAATATGTATGAGAACTCTAGAAACTTGAGAGCAGAAAGTAAAGGTCAAGGTGAGAGGAACAGAGCGACAATGAACCTTTTGTAGGCATGCTGTTGAACTGCAGTGTTCAAAATCGCTAACGGTGGTTTCAGAGAGAGACAGACTAATATGCTTGTGCCAGATTTAAAAAATAATATGGCAAACACATAGTTATACATAAACTCTGGTTTTAATAAATTCTCCTCACCTTAAGAACAGTTTGTTCTGGGTGTTGAGTGTGTAAATGTGTCTTCAGTGAATTTTTGAACTTAGTTTATGTATTAGGGTGGAAGAATTATGCTTTAGTCTTTGGCTATGAGCAACCTATTTTGAGAGGTCAAGTCCACACAGTAATTTTAAATCATTGCTAGAGATGGTTAAACCTCCTGGAAACAGATCTGAGTTTGATCCCAATCCTACAGTTATCTATTAGATGTGGAACGGTGGCTAAGTTACTTAACTCTTTAAGCTTCTGTTTTCTTACCTCTGAACGGGGGTAAAAATAACTCTCTCCTAGTCCTTTTGAGGATCAATGTGATGATGAAGATGATAGTGACTAATATTACTAATATTTTACCAGATACTGCTATCAGGAAGTGGGCTAATGGCTTAACATATTTTTAAAAGAATCCTTATAATAAACTTATACACTAGGTATGATCATCACCACCATTTACAGGTGACAGAGACTTACCGAGCTGAAGTAGCTCATTCAAGGTTGAGAAGGTAGGATATGGTGGAATTTGGATCAGCAGCACCAAACTATGGCCCACTGGCCACATCTGCTCCCCCTCTCCCCTGCCTGTTTTTGTAAATAAAGTGTTATTAGAACACAGCCATACCCATTCACTTATGCATCATCGATGGCTGCTTTTGTGCTATAGTGGTGACAGAGTAGTGGTGAGAGAGACCATATGGCCCACAAAGCTTCAGATGTCTACTATCTTTGCCCTTGACAGAAAAAGTTTGCTGAACCCCTACCTGACTTAGGAGCCTAAGGTCTAAACCACAAAAAATGCTTAAGAATGGTGCTTGGCATATAAGTATTCACTAAGTGAGTACTGCTCTGTTACTCATTTAATTTAGGGTACAACTGTTCATCTTATAGAGCTCTTATCTTCAAAATTGAAATAAGCATTCAACCCGCAAGACAAGCCATTTTGACTATGAAAATGTTGAAGAATTTAAAGTTGCTAAAGGAATAAATCTTGAATTGTGTGTATATTTGCCACTTATTATTTATGTAATATAAATGTGAGAATTTACATTTTCCTAGCATTCAAAGTACAGTTCTCCATTAAAGGGGATATTCAGGATTTATGTTAAATTAATTTCATTTATCAGAATTTTCAAATTCTTATGAAATTTAAGAAAATATCTTCCTTAGGAAAAGTATATAAAAATATTGTGGAAATTCTACTTATAATAAAAAGTATCATAATATGTGTTGTTAAAAAATATGTATTAGTGTGCTTAAAAAAGCACCAGGATTTATCTATCCCCTTTAATGAGAAGGTATATAATTAGCATACCTTCCCCTAATAGTTTTTTATTGAATTTATTGGGATGACATTGGTTAATAAAACTATATAGGTTTCAGGTGTATAATTCCATAATATATCACCTGTATATTGTATTGTATTTACCACCCCAAGTCAAGTCTCCATCTTCCCTAATAGTTTCATCAACAACAAAGATATGAGATTATAGTTTCAACTTTACCCTACCCATAACTTTTATTTCCATGATTTATTTGACTATTATTGATTGAAGGAATTCCCTGTCCTCTCCTTGGTAAATGGCCTTGGGTTTGTGTTACTTTGGAACTCACAGAATGTTGGGCTTTCAAACTTGTATTGAGGGAATATTCTTGGGATTTCCTTTCACTAGGCCCAGTGCCATGGTTCTGGGTTGGTGGATGGGGGATTTGTAGATTAGTTTTATTGTTTTCTTTTGGAATAGCTCTTTTTGAGATGCAATACATTTTTATTCTGGAACATTTAGAAAATGCAGATGATCATAAAGAGAGAAAACATCATTGTCATTTGTAACTGTACTACCCATAGGTAGCCACTGCTGACTTGGTGCCTGTCCTTAAATAAAATTGTGTGTATTTACGTGCGTATCACTTTCGATACTTTTGATAGATGTATATCCATGTATATAGGTATTTTCTTGTGAGTCCATCCACAAGTGGCCTCAGCTGGAAATTTCTGGGTCCAAGTGTTCTAACTTGTTCAGGAGCAAGTATGTTGAGGAAGCAGGAAACTGTATGGTCAACTTCTAGATAGAAACTATGCTCTGCAGAGACTTCCTTTCTTACATGGCATATTTTCCTTGGTGTAGTTTGTATCTCTTTTCTGAATTTTTACCACTTTCTTGTTGGGGGAATTTTAATTCTTTTGTTTGAATTTAAATTTCCTCCAGCAAGAACCAGTGGTGTACTCATCAGTGGCATTAGTGATAAGATTTTCAGCAGAAAAATCCTTCCTACCACCTCAATAATTCTGATTTCGATAACCCATCATTTAAGTGTGGAAATAATGTCAGAAGTTATAGGATGAATCTAATGGTAAGAAGGGTGGAGGGCTAAAGAAAGTAGGACTTTTTTTTAGGTCAGAATATGTATATGTATGAGAAGTAACTGTTAAGTGATTAGCTGGAATTTTCTGGCTGCTTTACAAACTCATTCTCTCACATGCCACGTCTGCTGTGTCATTTTCTAGGTTGCTTAAAAAGAGAATTCTATTTACTGTGTTCAGCTTTGAGATGTTTTGATCTGGTTCTCAAAGCAGAGAGAGGTCTGGGTCCTGTGAGGATTTTGGTTCAATGACCAGCCTGTAAGGAAAGCATTCGTGAGTGATTTTCCATTGCAAACTCAAGGCCTTTGTGATTCACATATCAGTGTGGGGATTCTTTGGAATTGAGTGCTTGAGATTTATGTGATTAAATAGACTATCATTGCATCTTATTTAAAACCCAATTTCCCTTCATCTCCCTCAGCCCAGTTACAAAGGGTCCCTGCAATAAATACTAAATGCAATAGTATTTATATATTAGATTCTATATACAGCCTCACTCTTTGCTCTTTCTCACTAGGTACCAATGAGGAGAGGCCTATTTCTCATTCTCAGTTTTCATTGCTTGCATTTCAGCCAACATAAGCTTCTATAACAGCATCATTTTCTTGACTACTGCCTGCCAGGGGTGCTCAAGTGAATCACAGCCATTGCATGCCTTGGTCTTGAAACCAGGAGGTGCATAACAGTTTTGATGATTCTTTCTGTTTCCGCTCTCCATCTCCACTAACAAACTGTATAAGGAGTGAAATTGAGTTAGCATGGCTCCGTCAGGCACAAAGCCACCTGTCCTGTGTGTTTTAGACACCAGCTGGATCTCCTGGTGAAGATCCACTTACAGTATCTACAGGGAAGTCTGCTCACTTCCAGGGAAGAGGCACCCTTTTCCAGGGAGTGCCAAACTGCTTGATGGCCTGTAAGGGGAAGACAGGCTCTGAGTCCCATCCCTGGAGAAATTCATTAGGTGTCCCAGGCCTTGAATTAATATCAGTGAAAGCAGTGGTACTCATGTCACCAGGTTTTTTAAAGGAGAGATTTGGAGACACATGTAGTGGGGATGAGGGTGGAAGATAGGGAGAGTTCCTGAGATCTTGTAAAATTGACGATCAATAAATGCATTTGATAGGAAGATTGTTTACCTTCTTTTAGCAATTTATATGGGGCTGGTAGGAGTAAAGAATGCTGATTTTTTTTCTTTAAAGAAAAAATTTATCATGGTATTTGTGAAATGCCTCAGGGAAAGGAAAAGTAGAAAACTAAAATTATGGGCCAGCAGATTTTAAGTAAAGTATATTTTTACAGGGATCTAGTGGCAAGTCTGGTTCACTTGCATCACAAATACCTTTATTGGGTCTGTTCAGGAGAAATTTGCAGAACACAAAGGATTGCTGTGGTACACAGAGTGTTCTCAAAATGTGAGGTTCTGAGGTATAGACAGAATAGAATGAATACAGCTACATTTATCCTGCCATCAAAAGGAAATACTCATTGATGCTGAAGCCTTTCATTGTGAGGCTAAATTGATCCTTCTGGGACAACAAGTTTTAACTCTTGACAGTGAGTGATATTTCAGTTTCACATTCCTGCTTCTGTGTTGGCTGATTTTCCATATGCAGAAATATAAATGAGACTGAAATAGGTTTTAGTAATTGATGGGGCTAAAATCAGAAGGAAAGAAAGTAACATGTTGCAACTGTGGTGTTCTGTGGTCTCCAGGCATTGTTGCATTTGGCCCAAACAACCATATTTGAAGTAGGTAGGTTATATACTCATTTTACACTCAAGAAAATGGAGGCTCAGAGAGGGTGCTCAACTTACCCAGCATATAAATTTTAATCTGGTGACTTTATCGCAGACAAATCCAGGTCAGTCTTGCCCAGCAGTTCTTCTCCTTTCAGCTGGATGGCAGAAAAACATCCATTTTCTGCTCAAGGATGCTCGATTGAAATCTGTTTCTTTAAAATAATAGGATCACAAGGAACTTAAGCTTTACCTATAGAGGGAAGTTTGTCATATTTGAACATTAGTCATTTTAAAAACATACATTTAGCGCCCTTTCTGTGCAAATCAGTGCATTCTCCAGTATGGGGGCAATTAGGTCTCCCTTTGGAAATTTCACCTGTTTTTACACTATAGTTATCACACAGAAATGGATGAATCCCAAGTTTTTATCTCAAGCCCCACCTCTTTCCAAACTCCAGCTTTATATTCCCAAAGTACTTAATGTTTGTACTTATGATCCATTTTTACATCAACCGTGACATGAAATAACCAGAAATTTGTAGGCACTTCCATGGACAGTGCCAATGAATCCTCAAAGCAACCCACTCAACTGTGTTTTATCTACATTTTACATGGAAAAATCCCCAAACCAACCAACTAAACAAAGAGGTTAAGCGATTTGAAGAATTTCCCACAGCTGCGGCGTGGCATGGCACGGCCCACCTGCAAAGTGAGACCTTGGTCTCCAGCTCTCCCCAGGCCAGTGCAGCCAGCCCCCCAAACAGAACTCCACAGCTTTCAGTCCCCTCAAAACAGAACTCCAGCCGGGCTGGTGTGGCTCAGTGGTTGAGCATCGACCTATGATCCAGGAGATCGTGGGTTCGATTCCCGGTCAGGGCACATGCCTGGGTTGCGGGCTTGATACCCAGTAGGGAGCGTGCAGAAGGCAGCTGATCAACGACTCTCTCATCATTGATGTTTCTATCTCTCTCTCCCTCTCCCTTCCTCTCTCTGGAATCAATAAAGATATGTTTAAAAAACAAAATCAAAACAAATAAAAAACCAGAACTCAGTATCTTCCTTAGAATGATTCTCTTCTGCCCTGTACTTCTTTTACGTTATCTTGATTTTTCTAGCCATTCAGACACACTCTTGGAATCGTCTTCCATTCTGCTTCCCTGTTGTCACAAATATCTTTTTATAGAATGATTTCTTTTAAAAATGCTGCTTTTCTGTTCCATCTCTCTAATCTAAGCTATTATTTCATGCCTAGATTGTTGGTCTTCTAATTAGTCTTATCTCCTATCTCAGTTCGGTTATATTAAATAAACACTTGAATCCTACCGTATACAAAGTACCGTGTAAGAGAGTGCAAACATTTTTCTTTCTGGGAAACCTTATAAATAGCTACCAGATTAAAATACTGTTTCTAACGTATTTGCTTGCTTAAAATCATTGACTCTCATTCTCACTACATGGCTTCTATAATATTAACTTAGTGTTTAAAACCCACTAGCCCTGCTCTAGTCTGCCTCTCAGCCTCCCCTTCTCCCCAGAGATATTTTTCAGCACAAGCTCTCTGCTCCTGTCCATGAAACCTGTTCAGTTAAGTCTTGGTAGGCAAAGTACATGTGCCGACTCTGTGCCTTTGCTCCACCCACAGTGCTTTCTTTCCTCTCTTAATTTATTCACTTTCATTGGGTGCCTTCTATAACCAGGAACTACTGTTTAGTGAACAAAGACTAAAATCTCCACCCTCAAAGTTAGAGGGCATTAGAGACAGACAATAAACAACAAACGTTAAAAACCAAGTAAGTCATATATTCTGTTAGGGGTGGTCAGTGCTATGGACAAAAATATAGAAGATTAAGAAGGAATTCGTAGTGCTGGGGTGAAGATGTGTCAGTTATGGATTCAAATAGGTGAGGTCCCATTTTAAAAGATGGCATTTGAGCTAAGACTAAGGAAGCGGGGGAGTTAGGCACCCAGAAAGCTAGGGGAAAATATTCCAGGCAGAGCAAACAATTGCTGCAAAGGCTCTGAAGCTGAAGAGTTTAGCTGTGTGTGAGGAACACAGGAGGCCAATCTGAATGAGCTAGGAGGGCAGGAGCAGGAGACAGGTGGGAGAGGTAATAGGGAGCCAGCACACAGGCCTTCTACTTGAAACGGGGCCATGGGAGGATTTTGACTTAAGAAGTAACTTACTTTTTAGAGTGAGTCCGGCTGCTAGCTGAGCATATATATGCTTCAGGGGGCTGAGGGTGGAAGAAGGGAGACTTGCTTGGAGAATGCTACCATAATCAAGGTGGCTCATCCCATGGGCGTGGAAATGGAAGTGGTGAGAAGAATTTGGGTTCTTGTGGTCTGAAGGAAGAGCCGACAGAATTTCCTGATGGTGTGGATTGAGGAGGTATATAAAAGAGAGAGGGCAGTCAATATTGAATCCAAGATTAAATCCTAATGCATCATTTACTCTGTGTCACATGTGTGGTGCCACTCAGTCATATATATGCAAATAAATACCTTTTAGGAACCCATAAACAGAGGTGAGGCATGGCATAAACTTACAAAAGTTAGAAGGATTAAAGTCTGTGTGTGTGATATACCTTAGTAAGATTTCAAGTTCCTTAAAGAGATTTATTCACTGATTCACTCTGCAGACCTTCTTAAGGTATATTAAAGGCCACTGATGTCCTCTCTCTTTAGTAGTGCTGAATGCAGGTAGAGGCAACTTTAAGGTAGTGAGCAAGTGCACAGGCTTTGATGGAAACTGATGTATTCAAACCCTAGTTCCATTATTTATTTGCTGGGTGACCTTGAACAAATTTCATAAGCTACCTGTTCCCCATCCTTCTCACCTGTGACAAGACGGTAATGTTTTTGTAGGGTTTACTATGGTTGAGTAAATGAACTAATACAAGTAAAGTTCTTAGAACAATGTTTGGTACATAGTAAATGCTGAAATAGTGTTTACCATTCCCAAGTAAGTGTTCAGGAAAAATCGGTTCAAAGAGGATTAACATTTGGAGTGACTTTCCTCCATTAAACACCTATGTTTAAGGCCTGCCAAGTTGCATGGATAATGTAAGAAGGTTTATAGCAAGCCTTGCTTTCTAGCTGATGGTTAAAAAATAACATGAGAGAATTGTATTATGATCAGTCTGATTAGCTGTCTCTCTTTAGGGGTGGGCATGGAGGCTGGTCAGCATCCCCTCAGAGTATATTTGATTGACAGGCTGGCAAACAGCATTTAAATACCTAACAGAAAAAAATCAATGTTTTCTTATTATTTTTTAGCTTAAAATGTTGAATGCGTATTAAAATGAGAAAAATAATTTTCAGGATAGATATGACTTTCTTAGTATATAAAAGCAAGGATATCACCTCAAGAAGGGAATATCATTTTTTTGCCCAAATACAGGAAATTACTATTTTCCCCTTGATGTTTATATTTTGATACCTAATATCTCCCACCTTTCTTTTTTTGCCCCGGTATGTGATGGTTTCCCCTTTCATCCCTCTTATTATCAGCAACTAAGTTGGCCTTCCAATCCAGCCAGGAGCAGCGAGCGGCAGCTGAGGAGGTTTGCAGAGCAGCTTCATTCTGCTTTCGCTGCACCTGGCCCTTCAGCGGGGCGCTCGGGTTCTGTGTGGGCTCAGTGTCCCCCGTCCCATCTATATCCTCGATGGCAACGCAGACAGTGGCTGTCCGTGAATAACAGGTAAATGCCGAACAGGGAAGTCCTCCTGATTAACTTTGTGGATCGTTGTCTGAAAGTAGCTTGCAGTCAGCCCGGCCACCTCGCCCATGACCATAGCACGTGGCAGAGGCCAGAGCGTGAGGCTGCGGGCGGGAAGGCTGCGCGCCCGGCCCTGGCCCGGGCCTGCCCTGCGTTCATGCGGTGCGGGGTTAGTCACCGGCGGCCAGAGAGCAAAGGCCGTCACGGCCACAGTAGGAATGTGAGCTATTTAAGGTGATGGAGCGCAGAGGATGCTGAAGAGGGAGTTTGTGCTATGTAGATATAAGTAAATTAAAGCCTATTGATAATAACTTTTTGAATTATGTAACAGTATGGGTGCTCTTTTTACGCAGATTCAGAAATATTTTTCTAATATGAAAATTTAGACAGGGCAGGACTGAAAGTGCATATTTGGTCTTACTAATGTGTGTTGAAAAGTAGTAATTTCAGCATCTATTCACTTCCCTAGATTTAGACTAGACCACCTAATGGGCACAAGTTGCCTCCATCACACATTTACCTAGAAGGTTATCCTATAATCAGTTTGCTGTTTATTAAGTGATTCTGATCGAACCATTGAACCTCAGAGTAAACTAGTGGTTTATTATCATTTGGAACACCACCATTGTCATCATTAATATTTTTGAGCTTCCATCAATGAATTTGCATGGAACTTGGTAAAAAGACAGATGGAACTGAATAGAAAAGATAGCTTTCTGCTCTCCAGAAACACTTCTAGGTCAACTCTTACACGGTCATAAGGCGATACAGATAAACCATGATTAGGTTGTTCATGCACTTTAGGAGTGACCCAATTTAGTGTTCAAATAAGCAGTTCCAAACGTTTTCATAAGGCTAATGTTTTGCAGTAAATATTCACGTTGAGTCTTTTAATCACTTTGAGATATAGACATATTCAGGAAACTAAGTGCAATAATTAAGATTATTAAAACAACCAGTAACAGCAATGCAAATCTCCCTCCTCCTCCTCCTCATTCTAGAGCAATAGCTAGAATGTAGACATTTTATGACATTTCTTAAATGGGTAATTACAACATTTTAAATTTACTTAATTAGATGGATTAATGCCATTGTTACTTGCTGTTTAACATTTATGAAGCACGAAAATGACAGAATCTATATAAAGAATATTGAATGGAGTCTTAATTTCATGTGTCACGTAGAGTTAAGCCCATACAACTGAGTCAAAATAACAGCTGAAAAAAACCCAAAAAAACTTTATTCTAAAAATTATGTCAATAAGAAGTACAATATAAAGTAGTTATGCTTGAAACTCTAGGTTAACACCATATTTCTGTGGAAGAGATTCTCTGTTGGTATCTTTTTTAAAAATGTTTCAATTTTTCTTTTAAATAGGAAATTATTAATATTTTCTTTAATTGTAATATTCCAGACTAATTGGTGGGAATACCTCCCCCCACCACCCCAAAAGGAGAAAGATTTAAAATTTCATTTAGAAAATTGTTTCAATTATATAAGTATTATTTACAAATTGATGTGTTGGAAATCACTGTATTATATATTATGCATGCAGAAGACACAATATATTGCAAATAGAATTTAACAAATATGAAATATCTTTACAATAGAAATACACTGAATACTTAAGTTGTTTCAAGCATGGGCTACTGTGCTTGTGCCCTTCCCCAGGGGGCCCAGCACAAGTGAACATGGGTTAGGTGGTCCCATTCTAACCGACACCACAAGCTGGAACCAATTTCACATAAATCTTTGTTTAGAGCTGAAGTAGCAGGAAAGGCTGTGGGTCAGGATGGAACTGTCAGGGCTGTGTGGAAACCTGCGCACATGGCATGGTATCCAGCAGAGCCAGTATTTTTTGGTTTTCTTCAAATTATAGTTTATGAATTCAACATCTAGTCTTTCTCTTTATGGGCCAGGATCCTTGGTGCATGATATTTTTTTGTGTAGACTTATTTGTTACCCATATTATAATTGGTATTTTAGTTATAATAAAAAAATTAAAGAATATATACATAAAATAAAATATATGTATTTCAGTGTTTAAAATTTCTAATAACTTCTACAACCTCAAAGAAGTTTTATGTTATATGTATTCCGAAACAGAAAATATAATGCATTAGACAAGGATTATTTAAATGGTGGTGACATCATTGCTGGCTTTTTATATTCCAACTTAGTTACTAGACAGCTTGGTGATGCTTTATATGGGGAAAATGCAGTGTATTGGGGGAGGATGTGGTAGTTTTGAAAGTTACTTGGCTCCATTCAGAGACAAATATTCATTTTTCAAGGAAACATTTATCATCATTTGTGAGAAATCATAGACATTCCTCAATCTCAAAGAAGTATCAGGCCAGCAAGGGAACTAAGATATATTATAATTCATTGATATAATAAATATTTACTGAACACCTACTAAGTGCCAGGCATTGTTCTAGGCCCTAGATATTCAGTGACAAGCAGGGCATCTTGCATCCCTACACCATGGAGTTTTATACTTGATTGAAGAGGGCAGAACATTGGCAGATATATATGATTAAAAAGTAGTGTTCTATAGTATAAAGGAAATTAAATCAGGGCATGGGGCTAGAGCATGACAAGTGCTTTTGTTACAAGACAGAGTATGCTAAGTGCCTTAAGAATGGTATAAGTCTCTTGGTTCTCTGTGAGTCTAGAGGAATGATCATGTATGGCTGTGGGGAGCTGGGAAACCCTTCTTGGGGAAAGTGGCACTTAAGCTGGCTCATAATGGATGGGAATGAACAAGCCACGTTTGTAAATGACAGAGGATGGAAACAAGAGTTTGTGTTTAGGGTTGACTAAAAATAAGAAGAGGTAAGGTTCATGGGACCTTGAAGAAGAAGACAGGAATTTGGATTTGGCATTTTGTATGGTTTCAAGGTACTGCAGAATTTGAGTTGAGAAATAGTGGAGTATGTGGGGGTTTTCTAGCCTCTTTGTTTGCATGGAGTGGATGAGATATGTTATGAGAGTGTTGTAATATTCAAGAAGTGAGAAGACTATATAAATTTTCTATTTGCACAAGCATTGACAATTTCAAGATTTATTGAAGGGCTATGATGTGAACATGGGGTTGGGTAGAGGGATCATGTGATCTCCGGACTCATGAAAGTGACTTACAGGCCAGAAGGTTTGAGAAGCACTATTTTAGATCCAGGATGCTAGCTGTGGTTTATATGATTACCTACATTCTTCAACAGGATTCAATCAGGAAATATTTTTAAAAGTTATATATATTGGCAGAGCTCAAGAACTCATGAAAACATTTTTGGGCATGAATAGACAGCCAAAAATGGTTCATAGATGGGTTAATTATAAGAAATGACCACCGTGTGATATCTTACTATATAAGAAACAATACATGTTAACATTATAGGACAGGGATGGGTAACATAAACTAGTGATCAACGAATAGTGACCTTCAGCTCTGTTTGTTAATAAATGTTGCCTGTGAATCAGTATATCAGTCAAGCACGTGCATGTTGGAGGTGATGGTGCAGGCATGGCAGACACATCATTTCTTAAAGCTAAGTCACTGCATGAGAACAACTATGAAGATGTGCTTGCTAATGGCAGAACCAACTTGTGTGATGAGTAGTCACTTTTGATGGCCACCATATTGAGGGGAACTTTGCCATAACATCTTTCTAATCTGTTTATTATGAACTCTCAGATTCACACCCTTATTAAGTTGATTCCTACCGTTATCTACATAAATAATAGAGAAGGAAAAAAAATCCCATTTTAATAATAGTATTTTTAGAATTTGTAATTGAAGTGTTGTATTTTATTTTCTGCCTCAGTATATAAGCCTCTCTAGAGAGATGGTCTATTATGTGAGGTGAAGGTTTGTACCTTTTAAATCATAAGGGTGCATTGATTATTGGAACATAAGAATCCCAGGGCTAACCAAGTTTTTGTGGGAATTCTGACAGGAGTTTTATACACTGTTTTTTTGTAGGAATTCCAACTTAACTCTTTCAAGGCTTTGTGTAGTTATTGCTAGAAATGATGTTTGAGTTCTAAAGAAATATTTGGGCTGCCAGGATCTTCATAAAGTCCTACATTTTCATCAAGTTAGATGAGTTTAAAGAACACGAGTATGAGTATCCTGAAAGGGAAGCTGACTCTATTGGCATTAGCAATATGTCAAGCATCTTGGCTTGTATCATTTTAAAACATTTTAATTCTTTGTTTTGAAATCATATTTTCTTCTTAATTTCATAGATATATCATTAAAGCTCTTCATGACCTTCACCCATTTCTAAGGTGTGTCCTACACTTGCTGTCCTTTCCTTTTCCTTTGTCACGAAGCTGCCATCGCCATTGTACATAATGCTAGATTCTCTTAGTTGAGCTTGCCGGAGTCTCTTTGGTTCACCTGCCAGTCATCGCAGCAGCACATTTTATAGAAGCTTCTGTTAGTCAACAGAAACACTTAGAAAGCTGCATCCTTTATGCTAAATATTGGCAACGGAGTTGGCATATAGCAGAGGACTTACAACTGTAAGTTAATAACTTCTCTAAAATATTTGTTTAGGGAGGCAATGATATAATGAATGCTAATAAATAACTTTACAATTTAGTAAATGTTTAATAAACTGTATTTACAGAGTCCATAAGAATCTGTATTTTATTTAACCTCTAACATGTTGAGATTTAGTTTTGTATTCTGTTAATTAGTGGAATCAGATTGAGTTACATTAAAAATTAAACACAATTTTTAAATCATTCACAGTTTTATGTCTATTTCTATAATAATCAGCATTGGTCTTTAAAATTCTCTGCTAATGAAACAAGCACACAGTTTTGTAAGTAATATGCATTTTTACATTTTCTGTACTTCCCACCAGACTTGAAATATCATTAAGAGAGAAAATCCATTCTTTCATTCTCTCACAGTCTCTCTTCAGTCCTCCCCAGCACCTAAAATCAAGGGTCTTTGTCTTTTGTCATCAAATCATTTATAAAGAGCAGAGGTTGATTAGCAAAAATAAGACCTCACATCCTGAGAAAAAATTGCAGGAGAATTGTAGGATTGCATAGTGAATTGCCCAGGGTTAGAAAGTACCGAGCTTCATGATGAAAAGCTGCCTGGAGCCCTGGAGCTGGGGGATTTTGTTTTCCCATAGATACCACGTTACCAATTACTACAGAAGAGTATAGACTTCTTGTTAGTTGATAAATGGAGATGGGAATCATTTACTAGGTTATTTTATGGTATTTGTTAACAATATTTACCTTCTTAAATTGATTCAGCATAATCCCTTACCACGGCTTTCCTTCATTTCTGGAAGACATATAGATAATGTGGTCCTTTTATAAAGCCTTACATGGCACTGAAAAACTGATTTTCGCCTTAGCTCAACAGAGCAGCAAGATTATATTAACACAGACTTTGGAACATTTGAGTTCCCATAGGGTACAGAGTGTGGCTGATATGACACGACTTGCCTTCAACAGTTGTTTTAACAAGATATCCTTCATATGCAATATATTGAGCTGACAGGCATAACTGAGTAATGTTAGCAAGAAACACTGTTGGCAAAATTCTTGACTTTCATCTTTATCTGATTAATCCAAAGCACTATGTTACTTACAAAAAATATTTTCAACTGGGTATAAATGCCAGATACTTACTTTTAAAATGTGTCCAGCCGGCATGGCTCAGTGGTTGAGCTTTGACCCATGAACCAGGAGGAGATCATGGTCCAATTCCCGGTCAGGGCACATGCCCAGGTTGTGGGCTCGATCCCCCATAGGGGGCGTGCAGGAGGCAGCCGATCAATGACTCTCTCATCACTGATGTTTCTATCTCTCTCTCCCCGCCTCTTCCTCTCTCGGAAATCAATAAAAACATATTTAAAAAAAATGTCTATAACTTTGTAAGAACAATTTTTTAGTGTGCGGTATTTTTTTTCCTGTAAGAGTTTTTCTACATTCATTTCAAAGCACACTCAGAAAGATATCCAGGACTTTTGATGTCTGGTATGAAGAGGCTTGATGCTATTTATTCATGTAATAACTATTTATTGAGCACGTACTAGGTGCCAGGCACTGAGGTGGGATTTGTAATTTTAAATGAGGTGGCCAGGAAAGGCCTCACTGAGAAGGTGACAGTTGAACAAAGTTCCTAAGGAGGTGCTAGAGGCAGCTCCGAATCTCCCCGTGATTCCTCGTTTGGAACAGTGTTAGTCCTGGTCAGCGGACTGTGTTGCTGATGCTCCCTGTCTCCAAGGATGTTCTTTCCTCTGCCCTGTATTTGAACATTCTCTCTGATGCCGTGCATTCTATTTTATATTGTTTTACTTTTGGGGGGAAATAAAGAAATGTATTCTACGGAACACTGAGCTCATTGGATGAAAGGTGCTGTGAATTTTTTTTAAGAAAGCATAAGTCAAGCTTCCATAAATATTCTAAATTGTACCTTACCAAGAAATTTTTGTAAATGTTTAAAAGTGTAAAAGAAAACTTTTCCACTCTAAAAATGGTGTTTTTACTAATTTACTAATTAACACTTTTCTTTTACTTACCACTCTCAAGACTTGATTTAATTATAGGTTATTGTACCTTAAATAGTGTTTTAGAGTGAGTCAGTGTTGCTTTGCTCAAAACATTGCAGATATTTTGCCCCTTTTGGCTTCAGTTTATATGAAATATATCCTTTATTTTTACTGCCAGAATCTTCATTGAAAATGCATGTAGTACTGTTACTCGAATGATGGAACTGTGACTAATCAGAGAAATATTAGATGTACATTTGCTTCCTAATCCCAAGGGTAGAGTTAATTGAGCACTTTTTCCTTAGTAATATGCAGGTAGTTGTTATTTGGCTTCAGGCTCAGAAATAAAATGAATTCTCCTGTCTATTCTGAGCTTGAAGACTGCATTTGAAATGGCTCCCAAAATATTGTGATGATTCCTTCTCTGGAGAGGTGCCTGCATTGCTATCTGCGATAATCATTACAGTAATCATTCAATTTAGAATCACTGGGAAAAGTACACACTCATGTCTGACCAAAAATTAGAACCATGTGAACCATAGATTTCTATAAATCATAGAAAGTCAGATACAGATTAAGAAAGAGATAGCAAAACTGTAAGATTTATATCAGAGAATTTTTCTCTCTGAGTGAAATAACCTTAGAGTAACACAATTGATACAATATCAAGTCCACTTGTTTTTAAGGTGGGGTAGAAAAAAATTCTTGGAGAACAAACTGTTGTTTCTCAGCATTATATAAAAATAGGAAGAAAGAATTTTTTGACATGAATGGGCAGTATAACATTTCTCATGTTTCTTAAATCTATGAAATTTTGTAAAATTACGTTAGAATAAGGATTTCTCTAACAGAATTAATTAGATTTAATGGCAGAAAATAATTGGGAATTACTTAAATCAATATTTCTAACAAATTGTATGAGACCTCTAAAATTATATTGCTAAATGTAAGTGCCTAACTGCTATTTTGCTGGTAATATCTACCTTGTCTGTGAGTCTTAAACCCCAGTTTGCCTATGTCAGTGATTGTGTAGACACAACCAGACACAGAGTGCTAGGAGACCATTCAGATGGCCTTCTTCTGCAGCAGTGGTGGGGTTATTGGCAGTACTGTTCTTCACTGGAGGGTGAAATAGTCATTTATACAGAAAATGCTTTCCTTTGATTGCCACGTTTTTGTTCCTCCAGAATAGAATGAACTCTCACGTACACACACCTTATATACATATATTTTCAAGGTTCACTACCTTGAATCCTGAATTGTGCTTTTTCTTAAACTGAAAGCTACATATTGTGCTGCTGGGGAAACAAGGTTTCTATAAGATCAGTGTTTTGAACTGGGCACATAGCTCAATCTAATCTTTTAGATGAATAAAGAAAGTTCCAAATATATCGGTAACTACCCATAGTTGGGAAATAAGTAATGGCACATAGGGGAATAGGTATGTAACTGAGTGCTACAGTGAGCCTTGCCACTAACAGAACAATGAAGTTCAGAGAAGAGTGAAAATTGGAGAAAGCCTTTGGAGAAAACCTCAGGGGCTTTGGGGTTTGGGGCATACATGTGAGATGAGAGAGCCTCATGAACAACAACTTTGAGGCAAAATTGGACATAGCCTGGTCACATTCCAGCATGGACAGGAGGAAGCCATGGAGGCTGTTGCATAGGAAACAAGTGACATCACAGGAAAAGCTTGTAAGATCTGAAAGAAGAGACTGGGTGTAGGAGCCCATCAGGAGGCTGTGGCAGCCTTTAAAAGCTTGTTTATTCTGTTTATACTTGACGCTGGTCCTTGGTCAAGCCTTGCTTAGCAGAGGAAGTGTTATCATTTCTTTTCACCTGCTTTTGCTTTCTGAGTACTGTTTCCCAAGTGATTTTCACAGGCCATTAATAGGTGTTATTTGAAAAATGGGTGCTGGTTTGGGAAACACTGGGTGACCAAATCTGAGGGGCTTCTTTACCAGTAATGTGCATCACTAATGAACTGAGCGCATGGTGAAATCCCTGGAAGGGAACTGTGTCATGAAGTATTTCCCTAAGTACATTTGTCTGCAGAACACTTTTATCTGATGGGAATAGTGTTCCTTGAACATACTCATCAAGTGGTAGATGAGAAATCACTGCTATCACTTTAGAACTTTAAAAATAAAAGCCCAAAGCAGTCAACATAGACCTATAGAACTGAAATACCTTCCCAGTGTAGGAGGAAAAGAGGCCAACTTTTTCTTAGCTTATTCTCAAGTACTAAAGTGTATGTGAGCTCATCAGTAGCTGTTCCAACTCTAATTTTAACTTGCTACCGTGCATTGTTGTGTGTTCCCATATACTACAAAGAGATTGTTTTGTGTAAACAGAGACTTTTCCTACTGGGCCAGGTGAGAAGGAATCAACATTAGGCCTTTCCCCCCAGCCTGTAGCCCATTTACACCGCTCCTGCATGAGGAAGATCGTCTCCTCAAACCTGCACATCCCCTGGTTTAAGCTTGTTGCATCTGTGGTTTAACCTGGACTGAGGACTGCTGCTGTCCAGGATTAATTGAACTCCTGCTGCTACTCTTCTCCCTCACTCTCCCCTCTTTATTCACCAGAACTGGACAGCAGGTGTCTAGTTTCATGGCCAAGGGGAACCACCTCTTTGCAGCCCTCAGTGCCCATGAATCAGTTTGTATTGAACCACTCTGAATGACAATCCTTGGGGCACACTTTTGTATTTTGGGTTATTTTGGTGCTAGCAAAACGGAATGCTCTGGAGGGCAAACTTACATTGTTACCTTAGGCTGATTTATAGGACTTTTTCCTGGAAGGCCGAACTTCCAATGATTTCTCTTTAAAGATTTATTAAAAGATCAATTGTCCCCAATGAGTGGTCATGCCAGTGAGAAATAAGCACTGTTAAAGCATCCATGGAAAGGAGAATTGTGTTATAAATACAGTTGGTACTCTGTAAGTGGTAGTGACTGACTGGTTTATGGATGGCCCAAGAGAATCGAGGCAAGTCCAATGAGAATTGGACTGATTGAAATTTTAAAATGCTTGGATCTCATTGTGTTCCCTGAAACAATCATATTGATAAGAAAATCTTGATCTGTTTGCCTTTGAGACATGGAAGGCCTTAGCTATAAGAAGGGAAGGCCTAGCCAGAGGGAAGGCACATAAGGCTGGAGCTGGTTAACAAAGGGAAGAGCTAATGTGACTTTGGCAAGCCATTTAGACTTTATTTTTGAAAATCTAGTTTTCCTGTAGACCTTGAAGGCTTGATTTCAAAGCCTTTTCCAGACCCTATCCAGTGTGCTCTTTCTGAACTCTTGTTATATAATAGTGTATCTTACCACTTGTATTTTGCTCTGTTGATTTATATTTCTCTCTTGTAGATTTTATGTCATAAAACTTAAAAGACCTGAATGAGTGGTATTTATCAGAATTCTAGCACTTAGCACTTAAGAAATGACTCCTTGGGGCAGGCAGTGTAGAGCAGTGGTTAGAAATACCAGCTTTGGGGCCGGCTCACGTTCAAAATCTCAGCTATGTTCCTTGTTGACTTGGGGTTTGTTCCTGACTCTCTCTTAGACTGTTTTCTCATTGGTATAATCCAAGTAATAAGGCCTACCTTACCATGTTGTGAGGTTTAAACACTATGTTGTATTTAAACACTTAGCACAAGAAACTGCATATGGCATTTAATACTCTGTAAATTATAGCTGTTACTATTAATCAAAGCAACTTTGCCTTCCCTCCTCTATAGCAGAGAAGGAGATGAACTGTTTATGCAGTCATATGATAGTAAAGGTGATAATATGTGGCCATTAGATTTATGTGCCCAAATCACTGAAAATCCAACTAGACCTTAATAGAAGTAGGAGCTATGTTGGCAACTCTTGGTTGCCAGCTTCCTTAAGGAGAGAGCTGTGCTCTTGAACTGTGGGGATGGTGGGAAGAGCCAGTTCCCGATCCTCTGCCTCTCTCTCCTAGGCTGAACATGCTGTCAGTTTACTTCCCTTTAGAAACATTGCCTGGGAAGGAGGGGAAGATAGGGCTCTCTTTTACCTCCCGGGGAAATAGTGCAGAAAGAGGGTGGGCAGGTGGCAGTTTGAACAAACTTTATATTTTCCTGTAAAATCTTAACACTTCTTATGTATGAGTCATTCTCTCATTGAGGGGTAAAAAGCCATGTCTGGTATTTAGGAGCCTCTCAAAGATTGGCAGGATCTCCAGTTTTACTCTGTAGTCAGTGTATTCCTGAGCACAGAATCCCGGGAGGTTCCCCAATGTGCAGAAACACCATGGGACCCCCGGGTTTCTGAGTGAGGCGAGGATGCCAGTTTCTCTCCATCTCATTTCTGTACCCACAGCAATTGAGCCAGGAATCTATGCTCTTCTTTTTTCCTGGAAGACCACTGACAGTCCTGAGAAATTGTGGTTAACACTGTCATTCCCTTGAGGTGATGTAGTTGTATCACCAAAAGCAAAAATAGTTTTGTGAATTTATTTCCAAATTTATTAAGCTATTGAATTGACCTTAGTTTTAATGCCATCAATACCACCATCTGTTTTGATGAAATATTATCACTAATAATATTTAGTAATAAGGATTCATAGAGTACATAGCTGAGGCAATCTCACAATTTTCTCTCTATGCTTAGATCTGTGTTAAGTGCAGATTGGGGAACCAGCCATGTAAGTTTCCTGGTTTAATAAGAATTTCCCTGAGGTCAGTCTAAAGGAAGGCATACGTATGAGTGGGGGCATCACTTTTTCCAACAGTTAATTAAATCCAGTACAAGAAAATCTCAGTTTAGGAATGGGTTATATTCTGTGAGTTAGGAAGTTAGTGGTTTGGAATCCTAAAAGAATTTTCCCACAAAACAGTGTTATAGGTGGAGGTAGGCTAACCCATTAAAAAAATATTAAAAATTCTTTGACACTGCCTACCCTGAGTCTGTTGGCCAGGATACCCTGAGAACATTTTTCTAAGCCCTGGAATATGCAAGAAGGGAGGTGGGTAGCAAAGAGGAGAGGCCCTTAAGGTTGCTTTGAGTGTAGAGAGGTCATAGCTAGTCTTGTCGCAGGGAAATTGATGGGCGTGAAGGAGGGTACATCAGATCCCTGTGGAAACTGTCTGCCCTCATATGGGAATGTGTCTTGTAGACACATGGTACTGGAGAACCCAGTGTTGATTCCTTGGGCAAATACCTATTATTACAGTGATGGGAAAGCAAACTAGGGATCTTGAAGGTGATGGATTTGCCATAAGATATGAAAAATATTTGACACCAGAAGTAAGCTAAAGGTGGCCTTCATCCAGAAGGGCCTTGTAGTTCTTCACTTGACTCTTGTACAAACTAGGGATCTTGAAGATGATGGATTTGCCATAAGATATGAAAAACATTTGACACCAGAAGTAAGCTAAAGGTGGCCTTCATCCAGAAGGGCCTTGTAGTTCTTCACTTTACTCTTGTACTATATTCTTATCCTGTGAAAAGTGCAAAACACATAAACAGGAAAATTACCCTATGCTGGCTTCTCCTGCACTTGCTGCTTTGGTACCAAGTTCAATGAGATATATCTATCCCAAGGTAATTTTTATATCTCCAATCTTTCCAGTGATGAAGAAGGAGGGAGAAATAACATTATTTGAAACTGAAACAAATCCTATATAGTTATTTGGTTATTAAAATTATTTCCTTGTTCGCCGATAGTCCACTTAACCTGTTATGTTTAAACTGGACTCTCTGAAAGGTACTGCCCTGGAAGAAGTTATGAGAAGGAGAAAAGGGCAATTCTTTGTTCACAATCAGCTAATGATGCTTTAAAGTGCCCTCACCCCCAGCAGTGCCACAGCCTTCTCCGGAAGGGGAGAATTTATTGGTCATTCTTGTGAAACTCACTGGATTGCTTGATTTTTCCGATTTACATGGGGAAATCTGTACTCCCTTCCCATGGAATGATTCATCCACAGTGGCCACAGTAGACTAGTTGTGTGATTAAACCAAAAGGTTTGTGGATCTTTAATGCAAGTGGAATTCCTTTTTTTCCTAGCAGATTTATGCCACAGAAATTGAACCATTAAAATATTAAGTATGCAATTTTTCTTGAAAAGACATTTTATGTTGATATTTTTTCATTTTTTAATGCAGTAAGGTACAACACCCAGCACTAGTGTATGAGCAGACATTTTGAAGTGAATTCATTATCTTCTATTTTAGATTTATGTTGAAGTATTATTACAATTGAAAGTATTATAGTTACTTTCCTATGAGTTAAAACTCAGCTGTAACAATTCATTGACTAAATATTATGATGGTAGTCAACATTCAGTTGGAAGTGTTAATTATTCACCTCATAATGCTCTCATAAAAAAGATTTACCAACAGTCTCCTAGGAGTAGAAAGCATATTGTCTCCTGACATATTTTACAAACATGCTTTCCCTGCACTCCCTGTACAAGGTTAATACACTTTCTCTTCTGTGACATTCAGAAAGGCTGTAATACTCACAAGACTGGACATGTCATTCATTATACGTTAAAAAATGATGTATATTTTTCTTTATGGTCACTGGAGGCTTTATTTAATAGGCTTTATGGGTTAAAGAACATCTTGATTAAGCAATTACAAAGAAATCATGTTTTCATGTGTATATGTACAGTAAAATGCATTCGTGCTATGTTTGATTTAATGGTTATTTTCCTTACATTCTTCTATTAATTTAAAACTTAAGTAAAAAGTTTTTGTCATATTTTATTTGTATAGGTTATTTGTGTTACAGTAGTATTACTTGAAAAAAATTTTTTTGGACTTCTAATCTAGTATTTCGGCTGCTGTTTTGAATTTCTAATCCAGAGACAGGGCCAGGGCCTCAGGGTGAGTTGTCTGGCAATAGTCATACTGCGGTCAGGTCAGGTATGTGCTGGGGACAAAGCCGGGTATTTCCAAATTCACTGTCAGTGTTCAGATTCCCATTTCTTATGCTACCTTTTCCTTTTCTTGACTCCAGGGCTTCCCCTTACTCTTTGCCGGGTTTCATTATTTAGGTGCTGCTTCCCCGTGATTCAGGATGTCTTTCTGAAATTACCTTCTTTCACTTGATAATTGCAGACAATAATTGTAATGGTCTGTCCCACGTTTTGCATGCATTCTTGTCTCCTTTACTTTCTTCGGAGATTCCTAGTGTTGGAGGTTATTTCTTCTTGATTCTTTTTAAAAAAAGTTCTTATGTTTTAAAATGAACATATTGCCTGATTAAAAGTTTATTTTTTGCTTGTTTGATTTTTATGCCACTCACTGGTCCAATTTATTTTTCTTCCTTTTGTTTTTCAACTTTTAAATATCTCTTTCCTTTTGATTAGAACTCATATCCTGTCGTATTAGAAATCCTCTGCTTTTCCATGGGGTGGACATATCTACCTTGGTTTTCTCCCTTTTATTAGTAATTATTCATGTTGGGGGTTTTTTGCTTTTCTGTTTTTGTTTCTGTGTTTTTGGCATAACTAACTTCCTTTTGTTGGTCAGTTAAATTTGTAACTCCCATATTGCTTTGTGGAGGGCTCTGTCAGTCCTATTTCCTCCAGTTACAATGCATCCATCTGGGCTCTTTGGGTACGTACCTGGCATAAGGAGTTTCAGTAGTCTGAAGCATAGGGTTCTGTTCCCATTCTAGAGAATATGGAGATTTTTAGGTCATTGGGTATTTTTTTAAATTGCTTTTAGAGAGAGGAAAGGACAGAGAGAAAGAGAAATATCAATTTATGATGCATTCATTGGTTGATTCTTGCATCTGCCCTGACTAGGGATTGAACCTGCAACCTTGGCTTATCTAGACAACACTCTAACCAACATGCTACCTGGCCAGGGCCTTGGCCATTGGGTCTTTTCTTTTTAAATATGATTTTTACTGATTTTGGAGAAAGAGAGGAAGGGAGAGGGAGAGAGAGAGAGAAACATCAATGAGAGAGAGAGAGCCATCAATCGGCTGCCTCCTGCACACTCCCTACTGGGGATCTAAAGCTCAGCCTGGGCATGTGCCTTGACAGGGAATCAAGCTGGTGACCTCTTGGTGCTTGGGACCGACACTCAGCCAGCTGAGCCACAGCAGCCAGGGTTAGGCCATTGGGTCTTGATGGGACAGAGTGACCCATAAGCACAGCTACGGTAATATGGTCTGGTTTAGTTTTCACAGGACCAGTACATAAATAGGTTTGGGTTGGCCCTGAAGGTACAGTTGCCTCATTGTCCCATTACTGTTAGTTACTATGATGGCAACTTAGGATCCGGGTTTGGGTACTCCTATGGGACCCGTTGTTTCAAAGAGGTTCCCAGTTTACTCAGGATATTTGTTACTGCCTTAGGGCTTCACTGAGGGAGGATTTCAGTTGTTAAATAAAGAACTGCTAGAAATTAACAAAGAACAGTTAATAGAAAACAAAGAACAAAAGCCAATAAATGCTGCCAAGGGTAATTCCTTAAAATCTGATATGTAGATGTATAAATCCCTTTACCACTTTGTACCACGTAGCCTTTAGTCTGATCTAAAATGAATTCTAGTATTTGACCTTGGAAGATTTCTTGTCATTTTGTTCCAACCGTTTTTAATGAAATGTAACCTTCCCATCTCTTCTCCGATTCTACCATGTAACCTCTCCTATTTAGTATGGCCTGGTGAATATCGGCATTCATCCGGGGTTATTCTAAGAGTTAGAGAAGTTGCAGAGGTTTGTCACTTCTTTTGATTTGCTGATCTTCCATGCATTACACAAGATTCTAGCATTCCCTGAAAATAGAGCCCAAGGGATGGGGCCAGGGCCTCAATTTGAGTTGTCTCACAGTAGTCATACTTCAGTTAGAGCTAGGTTCATGCTAGGGACAAAGCCAAGTATTTTCAATTTCAATTTCAATAAGAGTGGCAGAACATTAAATATGGCATGGGAAACTGGATAAAATGATTATTACCTGTAATCCCCTTCCTTAAAAATATTAATATATATAGAATATAATTTTGATATATTTAATATGTGTTTGTATATTTAAAATTTGTAATTTAAAAGTAGAGAGTCTAAGTCCAACATTTGTCCCAGAATAAATTCAACCAAACTTAACATTCTGTGTTAATTTGCTACGGGATATTTGTTTTCTGATAATGTAACTATTAATAATTAGGGAACAAAGAAAGCTAATGACTTCAGTGTAAATGATCTCATTAATGCTAGAAAGTACTAAGCACCTCACCTCACTGCAATGCAAATTTTTAAATAGTTTTTGTTTATTCAAATGATTAATTGGAAATTCATTTATATTTGGTTAACTGTTTTAAAGTAGAAATAAATATCTGATAAATAATAAATATCAGAAACAGTTTTTCATAAGACAGCCTTATAAGAAAGCAGTACTATATTTTTAATGCTCATAATGGTTGGGAGAGAGATGTAATTTTATGCAAATATTGAATAATTGTACAGGCATAGATACACTCTTCAAGCAAAAGGGTAACGATATCTCCTTACATACAGTTAAGTTCTGGGAGTTTAAAGTGTGCTGTGTGTCTCTAATGAACACTTAGCGTATCAACATAGATCAATTTTCTTGGCAGTAGGAGTATATTTTAATAAATCTCTAATGTACTCACAAACCAAAATAAAAACGTGTTTATATTCCAAGTTGTCTTCATACTTCCATGAAGTTTACGATGACTTTAGTGAGTGCCTCACCCCTCCGGAGCCTACTATGTTTAACAGCAGAGAGTATATCCACAATTTAGGGTAGTTTAGAATGTGGCTACCAGTAAACAAAAGGGTCTGTACTGGAGATGAGCAATATATTTGAACAAATGCCCCATAGTGTAGAAAGCTAGTCAGCCCCCATTAAAATCACACTTTGAGGAGATAAAACAATGTATTTTCATTGCTGGACACAACTAAGTTAAAAACTATACTCCATCCACCAACTTTATGGACAATATATAATGTCTAGAAGGTGGGAATTTAAAGAAATGCATTTGATTTTGAAATTATTCACTTTACAATCTTTAAAAAATTTTGTGTTATGTATGGTAAACCAATATTTTAACTGTGAAGAGCTTCAGTTTTAGATCCCTGATCTTCCCTCTACATTACTGGTCACACATTTTTATCTTGCTCAATTATATGAAAAGATATTAACAGATATAATTATTAGCTTCAAATGAAATTAGGAATGTAAAAATTCATTGCAACAATATTGCATATTTGAAAGCCTCCAACACTGATTATTGCTTTAAATTTTGGTTCTTCCATGTTACCACACATATATCTTGTTTTTGTTGTGCAATAGATGTTTTTCTGAAAGCTTTTAATGTATATAGTCATTAGAATTTGCAGTTATTCATACAGATTTAGAATTGTGGAATTACCATTTTATTTCAAGCTGGCAGAAAAGTAGTTAATGCGAGTGTTGGGACATTAAACAAGTGACAGAAGAGGTCCAGATGACCATCACAGTGATGTTTAAAATACTACGAGTCTGAGTTTACAATCCTCGAGTTTAAATCACTTTCAAGTTGGAGGCTGTGCATTGTGTTCAGTACCTTTAGTGGCTGGAAGGTAGGAGTGTGTGTGTGGTCTGTTTTTGTGGACGTGATCTGCATTTAATCTGGGGAAATTAATTCCCTAAGCTGCTGGCAGGCAGCATGTACTTGTTAATTATTCAGGTGGATGACAAATGCAGAGCAGAGGTTCTCGCAAAGACAAAGTTTGTATGATGCATGTTTAGTAACTGATAGGCCTGACATTCCGTGGTGTCTTACTCAGTGCTAATCCTAATAAGCTGCCTGGTGAGATGAACGCCTCTCCTCCTATCCTCTGCAGAGAAAGCAGAGATCTGAAAGAACTTCATTATGGCGATAAATCCTGTGCTTCATGGTATTCTTGGTGAAAAGGAGTCTTGTCCAGATGAATAACAGCAGAAAGTCAGGATGCTGGTGAGCTAAGGCAAATACAGCCGCACAGGAAGGCACGGCCACTGTCTCCGTTCTGTCGTGAAGGTGATTCCAGCGTAATTTTATGGATCCAGAGTACATGAAGTGGGGCCTTCAGGTTGAATCGGTAGCATACCATGGGCAGTGCTAGAGTTCTGAGCGTCAAGTGGTAGGGAAACGCTCTCCTTTTCCCATTCTGATCTAATCTCGTTAGGTTTAGAAAGCTTTTCATGCACCCCTATGCCAGTATGTTTTATTAGAAGGAAAGAGTTCCCATGGGAATCTTAACATTATCTCTTTAAAACTTTGAGACCTTCTCTTATAGCCTGTGTGTCCCCTTTCTGCCACTGCCAAGCGAACTCTGCAAAGGGTTGGTTAGGCCAGCTAGAAAGTACTGCTTGGCCGCTTCTTAGATCTCAGTTGTCATGACTGTACATCACTCTTCCAGTTTACATTCCCTCTTGTTGAATGTTCAGACCTGATTGATGTCATACCTAAATCATAATTTAGCTAAGCAAATTCAGTTGAAAAGAACTCAAGCTAGTTTTTGGATACTAAAAAGAGGCAGGGTGGTTAGTGAGTACTGTGAATGAGGTTAGTACTGGACATGAATCAGTAGCCCAGGCTTCAAGCTGAGGTCATTAGTCAAAGTCCTGACCTTTTGCATGTGACTTTGCCTCTCTGTGCCTCACTTTCCTCATATGGGAAATGATAGAGTTGAACTAAATATGTAATCTAAGTTTCTATGATTAAATTGTTTCACTTTTTTTTGTCATTGTGAGCACATGCCCACGGTTTGGCAATCTTAAAATAAGGAGTTTATAAGATCAAGGACTCTTTCAGGTTCTGCAGGCGTAAATGTTCTGGAAAGTAGAACGTTGACAGTCACCTTCCATAGTGGTCACTCCTGACCAGAAGAGTGTCCTCAGCAGCTCCTCTAAGTTTAGCTCTTCAGCTTGTTATCTTAGTGTTTGATTTACTTCTGAGTCATATTTTAAATGTCACTTTAATAGTCATCTGGAACTCTGCCGACACTTGTTTAATGTACCAACACTTATGTTAACTACTTTTCTGCCAGCTTGACATAAAAATGGTAATGCCTGTATAGAACCAAAACCTTAATCAAGAAATAAAATATTACCTGCACCTGGAAGACACTCTCCTGTTCCTGTCCCTTTCTAGCTATTTTCCTTTCCACTCCAAGAGTAAATCTGTCTCCTGACAACATAGGCCACTTTTTTCTGTCGAACTTCATATAAATGGAATCATATAGTTTGTATTCTTTTGTTTTTGGCTTCTTTTGTTCAACATAATGCTTGTAAGATTTAGCCATATGCTTACATATCATTATAGCTTGTTTGTTCACATTGCTGTTTGGTGTTTCATTTTGAGAATGTATCACAGTTGATCCATTTTACTGTTGGTCAACATTTGAAGTATTGCTAATAGTGAAGATATGAAAATTTGTGCAAGTCTTTGTGGTATTACATGTACTCAATCCTGCTAGGTATATGTCTAGATGTGCTCAGTCAGACAGTATGCATTTGTTTATCGTTTGTAGAAGTGGTTGTAACAAGTTATTCACTCATCAGCAATAATAAAAGTTCCAATGGCTCCATATCTTTGCCAATACTTGTTTTCAGCCTTCAGGTTTTAGACATCTGTAGATATGTATTGTATTGTAGTTTTAATTTGTAATTTCCTGATAACCAATGAAGGTGACTTATTTTTGGATCTTACTGGCAAGTAAATATCAGCTTTTGTAAAGAACCTATTCAAGTTCTTTGCTCCTTTTTTTTGTTTTGTTCATATGTCTGCCTATTTTTATTTGTTGGAGTTCTTTATGTATTTCAGATGAAATCTCTTTGCTGAATACAAATATCATCTCACCCACTGAATCTGCCCTCTTTATTCTTTAAATTTGTAGATGAACAGAAATTCTTAATTTTAATGAGTGCAAAATTTATATATTTTTTCTATTTAGAAATATTTGTGTCTTACTTAAGAAGTCATTGACTTCTTCAGCATTTTGAAATGTATACATGTATTTTCTTTTAAAAACCTTTAGATCTGCAATCCATCCAGAATTAATTTTTGTGTGTGGCATGAGGTCAAGGTCCCTATGGTTATCTAAACAATCCAGCACCATTTATGGAGGTGGCATTATCTTTTAGCATGTGTCCACCCAGTAATGTCACCTTTATTATAAATTAAGTTATCATATGTATGAGCTCAATCCCAATTTTAATTTCCGTATTTTGCAGTTTTTTTCACATTTAGTATGGAATTATAGAGAGCCCATTTATAAATGGTAGGCATCTGACTGATCCAAAGCCAATGATGATGGCAGTGGTGACAGTGGTGACCACCAGAGATATTGACGACCTACTTCATGGTAGTACTGTAGGGGGCACTTTGCTTAATTAGTTATTTTAATACTCAAAAATAACTTCTTCAAAAAAACCAGGACTCAGACATGACACAGAGGAAGTAAATGGGCAAAAGTTGATTCTAGCAAATGTCTAATTTCAAATGCTATTTATAACGGCTATATTGAGCTAATCTAAGAATATGCTACCAAAGACCAGGTCTACACAATCTAAATTAAAGCTATTTAATTTTTTTTTAAAGCAAAAAATTAAAACTAGCTTATAAGAATAGACTTTCTGTATTTTACCTAACTTGGTATACACAAGTTAAGACACTCAAGTGAGACTGATTTAGAAATACAATCAGAGAAGCCATATAAGTTTGCAGCAGCCTCCCCTTTCCCTCAAGAGTGATGAGACATGAAAACTGGGGTCTCATTCTTTAAGTTGCTGAGTCCAAAACCAGCTGTGCAGTTTTGCTCTGACCCATTAATTGAGCTACTCTGAAAAATTTTAGTTCTGATAATTTTAAGACAATTTTACCTAGCAGAAAAGCTTTTTGATGTATGCAAATAATGGGGATATTTACAGAATTGCTTCTTCATGTATTTGATACATACTAGCATTTATTGATTTATTCATAATAGAAAATCCTACTTAGAAAATTGTAGCTTCATTTATATTACAAGGGGTTAAAAATTTTTTTGGTAAATTATTAACTATTATTTTCATTTGATGTCAATGAATAAACAAAGATAATGCTATTAATTTGAATACTTTGATTAACTCATATTTGTGAAGTTTTCTTTATCTGAAAGATTCACCAGTTTGAATTAGTGAACATTCTGGAACATAAATTACTTTTAGTGCGTATTGTCCCCTGATCTAAATTTTACAGTATAAGCAATTAGGTTCAGTTTTAATAGATGTGGGAATTATCTTTAATTACACTGCAATACCAGCTAAAATTCCAACCTCTGGTTTCATTGTATTTCTGCTGTTGATTATAAATAGTGCTTCAAAGTGCTGAAATGTATTTTTTGAATGGAGGTAAATGTTTACCTCAATATATTTTTTCACATTATTACATAATGTGAAGCTGAACTTCAAATGACCCTGAATTATCAATTATTCTGATTTACTGGATTCTTTATTACATTTGAAGGCTCATCAGTAAGGTAATAAATTGTAGTGCAGTGTTCTCAGTTAGGGAGTATTCAGAATCACGTGACTAATGCTTTTTGAAACAGCTACACTCTAGATCAATTTCACCACACTTGCCATCACCTCATATGTGTGCAACATACCTGCAGGCATGCACGTGTACACACACATGTACATGCACACATGAGTACAGATACTCATGCCAGTATCTAATACCTGAGCATTTCAAATGCAAGCCAGTTTAAGCCTTGCCTTTTCAGCCTCTTCTCCATTCATAAAATGCCCTCTAATAAAAAAGCTAACTCGTTACTGGAACTTTTAGCAGATTTTATTATAAAAGAGAAGGTACAAATCCATATATTAAAAAATATATATTTATATAATTCAGAAAAAGCAGGGGCATATTTTATATGTGCATGTGTGTGTAAATATATATATAATTCAGAAAGAGCAGAAGTGTATTTTAAACAAAGATATGTTTAGAGGGCAACATATCAACAATAAAAACTTAAAATAGTAAAACCTGAATAGAAAAGTGTGGCCTAGGGATTTGTTGATAGTATATATAGCAGTTGAAAAAATATTTTAAAAATCTTAAATTTATCTTTAAACGTGTGTGTACTGTTAGAAATTACATTTCTAAAGGAAATGTCTCATTAGAGGAAGGTGAATGATACACTGGTCAGGTATGGAAAGCGTTGCTGGATGAGCCTGTTGACCCTCTTAGTGGAAGAAACACCTAAAATTAGACCCAGACTTAACATTGTGGGAGCTGGGCCAATACCATTCACTTCTGTGGCTTACATTATTATGCTTAATGTGCCCAGATTTCTGTCACTGCCCCAATTTCCCCTGCTGAGCTTCAGACATACTCACCCAGCATCCTTTTGTTCGTGAATAACCAACAATCCCAAGTGACTTTCATCCCTGAACTTAACTCTTTCCATCCGGCCGCAGCTGCTCCTCCCTGCCCTCTATTTCAGTATATGGCATCGCCATTCACCCAGTTTCCTTATCCAGAAACTGAGGCGTCCTTCTGGCTTCTCCCGCCTCATTCTCTGACCTGCAGTAGCTGCCAGATCTGCACACCTCCACTCCCACTGCCGGGACCATGGCAGGCCACCCTCAGCTTACCGGAGTCAGCCTCTTGTTTGCTGTCCCTTCCTGGCGTCCCGCCCGCCCCCCGCCCCAAGACATTCCCTGTGCGCTCATCTGCTCTTGGCACTAATGCAATTGTCTGTGAAGTCGCCTCCCATTTTGACAATATGCAAAATCTAAGCAGGGATAGGACTTAGTGTGCAAGTAGGAGCTGAGTTTGGAAGGAGATGGAGAAAGGGAGAGGCCTGGGAGCAACCGCCTTGCACGCAGGCGGCCCCTAGAGCCCTGGGCCAAGCCGGGCTCGGATGCGGGGCTGTGAGCAGCTTGCTCCGCCTGCGGAACCTTGGCTCCTTCATCTTAAGGTGGGGATAAAAAGAGAAATTAGTTCATAGGGCTGAGCAGGGGACTTAGTGAATAATCACCTAAAGTAGATGATATAGTAAGTACTCTGTAAATGTTAGCTGCTTTTATTATTTTTATTGGAAGACCATCTAGAGAGAGCTAAGGAGACACCGGGAGACCCCCGCCTAGCCAAGTGGGAAGGGCACCGCAAACAGTGCAAGTCCTGTTGCCATCACAGCTAGGAATGGCATTGGCCGAGGGCAGGAGGGGGAGGAAGGCGTGGGCTGTGCCCCTGGGTGGCTTCTGAAGGTGGTGGTTGTGTACTTGACAGTTTTTCCTAAGACAGGCTCTAATTCAAATCAGAACAAAGAGAACTTACCCCTATTGCATGAGTATTTCTGACCCCCCCGCCCCCCAAAAATCTGATTTAGCAGGGTAACGGCTTAGCTTCTCCACTTTGTGTGTGTGTGTGTGTGTGTGTGTGTGTGTGTGTGTGTGTATGTGTGTAAAAAGCTATTTTTACATGGCAAATTATCAGGTTAGCAGTCTGTGGGCATTTATTAAGTCTTCATTTAATTATTTGAAAAAAAATGGGCATTTTCTTCTAAACAAGATGATGGTAATAGCAATACACTTGCAAGGAATTTAAGCTAGAAGGAAGTCCTAGGTACCAGCACCTGGTGAATGAGTTTCATGTTTGAAAATTCAGGTAAGATAGTGGGGATATGATGTGACTTGTATGCCCTGGTTCAACAGTCCTGCAAATCAGGCTCCAGTGACAAAGGGAACGCTCTTGCTGTTCCACTGTCAGAGGAGAAAACCAGAATTCACATAGCTACTCAGTTGGCCCCAGGAGGTGAGCTTGCTTCCCAGGTACGTTGCCAGTCCTATTACCTAGGGGGACTGGGCGTAGGTCGCAGAGCTCCTGAGCCTTCTGCTTTCTCAGGAGCTTTTGCTGTCCTGAGTCCACTGTGCTGTCCTGAGTCCTCTTCTAGGCTGTCAGGATCTTGCCTGAAATCAGCGGACACTGCAGCAGTGCCCCACTCTGCAAACTTGCCGTCAGCCTCGAACGCAGCGCTGTTCTGCTGTTAGGCCAGCACCCTGTTTACTTCAGTGGTGTCGGGGAGTTGAATTTATTCTACATGTTTAGGTTTTCAGAAGTTTTGTTGTCCTTGGGGTTAAAAGGTGCTAATACCATTTATAGTGAGGATCAGTTGTAGAGAAATAACATCCTTGAAGATATTGCCAAAGAGCAATTGGCAAGATTTATTTGCACTGTGAAATTTTAATTGCCTTAGCTTTAGGCTTTAAAGTTTTATTTTGAGGTCAGCGCTCTCAGTCAGGGAAGATCAGAGATTTGGCCATGTTGAGAGCCTTTGGTAGTAATGAAGGGGGCTGGAGTAGCATCGTCTAGAGATTAGTTCCTACACATTTGGGCAGAAGTGAAGGATGGTTTTGTCCAGAGACTCTTGTGTGTTTTGGAGGGAGGCAGGAGTGAGAATGATTGTCATAATTAGACTTCCTGTGATGGAGACTATGCCTTTTGAGCTTCATGAGGGACCAGTTGCAGCAAGATCAGTATTGGTCACATAGCTCCTGTGTGGCAGAAAGAAAGAAGAGGTACACTTAGAGAAAAGGAAGAAAAATCTCTCCAAAATTTAAATATGCTGCTGATGAGGAGAGCTCCTGTTTGCCCCTAAACCCTTATGGAATCTGCAAAAGGACAGAGGAAAAAGTACAGAACTGTATAAAAAAATCTCTGTGGGTGTCCAGCTCCACTGCAGACGCACTGGAAGGCCGTAGGGTGAGTTCATTTCTGTAAATGTCAGAGGGGCCTTGTTCTAGCTTCCACTTATAACAAGGTCCTTGAAGCATTAAGCCAGGTCGAGCCTTACAGTGTGACTCTAGTATCATTCCAGAAATTTATTGAAGTGTTGTCATGATTTTTATAAGTCCTGTGCTTGTTTTCCTCTCATGCTTCTGCTTCTGAGGACCATTCCATTTCATTTCATACGGGTAGAAGTCCGTAAGCTGCAGCATTCGTGATTGATCTTATTTGAGACTCTTCTTCAACCACACTGACCTGGGTTGGGGAAATTTTATGTGCAGTGAAAGTGTTAAAAAGAAAACACAGATTTCTTCCATGGCTCTTTATTTTTAAAAGCTGTTGAGCATTTTAGTGCAAACATCTTACATTTCAAGAAAACATGAAATAAAAATACATTAGCCAGGGACCCAAATGGAAGGCTAGTGGCTTGTGTGCCTCGACTGAGAGTTTCGGAAGCCAGGTGGCCAGATTCGGAGACATTGAGATTTTGCTTCTGAGAGGGAAGCAGCGCATGGCCATAAGCCACATTAAGTTCATTAGGTGCAATTGCTACATGACACAGTACGGTGACAGAAATAAACTCTTCAGTGACTCAATTCTAGTGATACCAATTTTAACTAATTTATCAGACAGTTGAGTATGTTCTGTACTTGGGATGGATTTAAAAAAAATATGGTGCCCATTTTTTTGTTTCGCGTATTTGACTTTGCAGACAGTTCATTTGGTAAAGATGTGTCCGTGTATTCGTGACGCATGTGAGCGTTGATAATGGGTTTGTCTGTTGCTGGTGCTGAAGGGAAGTTTTCCTAAGCAAACTAGGACCGCATCTAGAAGATGGTTTATGATGTGGGAAAGATCTGATGCACTTGGAGGAAAAGTGTGTGTGTGTATGTATTTACTTACAGTAATCTGTATGTTTGGGTAGGAAATACAAAGGTTAAAAATGACCAGTCATAACATCATACAAATTGCAGTACAGTCCTACTTTTTAAATGCTGAGATAAAAATCTGTGGTATATTTATCTTTTTTGCAAATAATCACGTGGCTCATATAACTAGGGGACACTGCAATCTGGCACTTAATATGTTTTTTTCAAGGAGCATTAATTTTTATTACCTATTTAAAAAACCTGAGATATGACTCTCTTACTCCATTTTAAAGATGAGAAAACTGAGTAAGAACAATATAGTGAGAAACAGAGCAAGGAACTACCACTGTGGTGGTGGTTCACACCGTCGGGCCTTTTGCTGTCTAAATTTATGATTTGAAAAGCAACATGTTCAGTTCTAAACTCACCTCCATGTTTCAAACTGCATATCCAGCTACTTAACTGTTGTTATTTCTACCTGGTTTTAACTAGTCCTTTCTGTTCGATTGCACGGACTGCTAAGGCACAAAAAAACTACTCCTTGTCATGATGACTCAGGCAATATTAGATAAATATGCATATAAGTTACAGGCCCAGGCAATGGAGTTAGAGTCCCGAGTCAGCTGTGGTTTTGCAGCGGATGCTCTCTATGGTAATAATGCAGGCATTTGTATTGAGCATATATTGTTCTCCAGGAAAAAAATTGGTCAAAACTCTGCTCCTGAAACAGTGAAAACAAAATCTCAGATCCAACAGAACCTGTTAATGACACGGGTCAGACTGATGAGTCTTTGCCTGTTTGTATGACTAGTGTCTGTCCAGATTATGCCCGTTAGGGGCTGGAGAGAAATGTCTGTTGCTTCTTTCTGCAAACTTGGATATCAAAGATATATTGACTCTCTTGACTGTGATTTTTGGAAGGTTTACATGAAGTGAAGTCAACCAAGGATGGATGCAAGCGTTAAGTGCAGCCCTCTCTGGAGATAGGAAGGCCTAGACTGAATGACCTCTTTACGTCCTTGCATGTCTCAAGTCCCAAATTCTTGTTAAAGACATTTCTTTATACTGGTAACACAAACACATTTATCCAAGATAGACTTTTCTTCCCCTTTGTAAAACTTTGGACATTATTTTGAGGAGAGCATTGTAATTTGGGGGGAGTAAATATATCCTTACCTCTAGTTTATGAAATGGCTACCAAGATTGTCCCCTGGATGACAGCAGCAATTCTAAAGAACTCTTTGTTTCTGACCCCACCCACTTGCCAAATGCCAGCCTGTCAGCTCAGATCCAAGTTTCCATTCTGTGTGAGTTCATCCCAGGTTTGTGAGCCAGGCTGATCCTAATTGGACTGGAGTGACATTTTAAGAATTACTATGTATCAGATGTTTTGTCAGTCAAAATAAATAGATAACCCCTGGCCAGTGTGGCTCAGTTAGTTGGAGCGCCGTCCTGTACACAGAAAGGTGGTGGGTTCGATTCCCGGTCATGGCACATACCCAGGTTGTGGGTTCACTTTCCCGTCGGGGTGCCTGTGGGAGGCAGCCAATCAGTGTTTCTCTCTCCAATTGATACTTCCCTCTCTCTCACAAATAAGTAGAAACATATCCTTGGGTGAAGGTTAAAAAATAAATAGATAAGAAGAAGAAATAAATCATTTGCGCAAACAGTTCAGTACCTTGAAAACCTGGGAATATGACTGTGCCTCAGCCTTAATAAGGAGTCTGCGCTTAAATGAGTAAAGCTATTGCTCTAAGCACAAGGTAATGATGATAATCTGTAATGTTTAAAAATAATTTTATTTCCAGGAAATAATTTGAAAAAGTGGGTATTAATTATCTACTTACCTCAGGACTGATACACAGGAAATCTACTCAGTGTGTCTCAGTTCACACAATGAAATATAAAACCAATAATACCATACCATTTCCTAACATTTCAGTTCTGAATGCCGCTAGACCAGGGGACTCTTTCTCCTTTAACACTGCATATAAGTAAATATCTTTAAATGAGCCATCTGAAAATAAGTGTGTGTGTGTGTGCGCGCGCGCACGTGCACATATTTGTTTGTTCTTAGTTGTGTTTGCCTTCAGGAGTGGGCTGGGGACCCTTGACAATCACTTCTGTTTGGGTGGCACTGGCCCTCGGGCCTCACAATACCTCTGGATGGAGGAAGGGCTGTGGGTGGTGTTCCCTGTGGGCCAGGATGGAGCTGTGGGCCTCACCGGGTCTCCTCACGAGCTGGGCGCTTTACCGGGGCTTCCCTCTGATTCTTTCTCACTGTCACAGGACTGGACAATCCAGAGATCAAGTTAGATGCTTAGCTGTGGCTTTGTGCAGTATGAAAAAATATATTTTCTACAAAGTAGTGAAAGTTTAAAAGGGTGTGTTTACAGTCTAGAGTGTTGGCTTCCCATTTTATTTGTCAATTTTCTTACACTTCATTCTTTGCCGAGAACAGGCATGGTACTAGTATTGTGTTAAGTTGTCTACAGCAGGGACAGTAGTGAAAGCATAGATATGTGCACAGTGTGCTTTTAATTCTTAGGAAAAATAGAATAAATTCAAAATGGAATTGCTTTGTGAATTTCTGTTTTCAGGACTTCTATGCAATAAAAGATGCCTGTCCTTTTAGAACTAGAGAGACATTCCCTGATGTCTAATTGAACTCCTGGTGCAATTGGTTTTATGTGGCTGGAAGTCTCTTTTTAAAAAATATATATTTTCATTGATTTTTTTTAAAGAGTGAGGAAGGGAGATGAGAGAGAGGAAGAGAGAGAGAGAGAGACATTGATGTAAGAGAGAGAAACATTGATGTAAGAGAGAAACATCAGTTGGTTGTCTCCTATATGTACCCTAACTGGGGATTGAACCCACAACCTGGTTATGTGCCCTGACCTGGAATCAAAACAGGGACCTTTCTGTGCATGGGATAACTCTCAACCACTGAGCCACATGGGCCAGTACTGGAAGTCTCTTAAGATAATTTTGTTCTATGGGCAAAAAACAAAACAAAAATATAGTTTTGAGAAATTCAGGCCTGCTAATAGCTATTAGCTGTGTGTTTATTGCACTAATGTGTTTTAAAAACAAAATAACCTTTTTGGGCAAACATTATAACTGCATCATATCGAAACCACAGGCTACATGAATTATAAAATGTAGCCTGTGAGTTTCCTCTTTAAAAAGTACATTTAAGAATCTGCTGTGACAAATCAATATCAAAATGTGTGCAATATTACAAGGACAAATAGAATGTTGATTTTGACTGGTTTGTTTATATTGAAACTATATTATTTTATGTGAAGTATGTGTAATAGAGCATTAGATTTGAAAACTCTGTGTTGAATATCATTTCTGACAGCCTTTTTTAGGGTCACTAAAATTCCAATAATTCAGTCTAGAATTGAAGCCGATTCCAGAGAAAAATTTAATATAGTCTGCTTGCCTGCCAGCTTCAACATAGTTTCAGAGCATTGAAATGGTTTGACACATTGAAATATAAAGTGCATTTGTCATATCTATTGGTGGAGTATTTTATGTGATCGCATCTAACAAAGATCAAGTTAGAGTAAAACTTATACTGTTTTTTATGTGTTTGTGAAGAGGATTTTGTTTTATCTTGTCTTGTGTTTTTTTTTATGGTCCTGATTTGATTTATGACAAAGTCCAATAAACTATTCGTGGTAATAATAAAGAAACACATTGCCTGAGCCAATTTTGAAATGCAGTGGAACATCTCTAAATTACCACAATCATTGACTGTTTCAAAGACCTATATGAAGCCAGAGTTGTATGTGAGCTTAGAATGTAGTTTCAAATTCTAACTCCAGCAAAAAGGAATTATAGTAATTAATAGAAAGCTTTTAAACATGTGTACCTCAGTATTTTCATCTGTAAAATGGGGATATACTAATGAGCTTGTAGGGTTTTTGGTTTTGGTGAAGATTTAAAATGTTATGTATATAAACCAAACTCAATGCCTACCACCTACCAGTTATTCTCTGAAAATTTTTATTCTTATGGCTTCTGGGAATTACATTCACAGAATGAAGTCTGCAGACTATCCAAGTATTAGAATACCAGGAGATATTGAAATGAGTCTGCAGTATAGTTTCTTTTCTTTTTTTTGGGTAAAAGTCTGCATTAGATATTGCAAAAGTAATGCACTTTTTCTTGTACAAATTCAGTTCTGTATGTTTATTTATATGTTTGTGCGATTTTGGGCTTCTGATGGTGAAGACTATAATGATAAAGTTGATTCTGTTTTGGATATCTGAGTGAGCAGAGATTAAATTGGGATGGACCTCACCGTTAGCAGCAGTGCTGTTTATGAGAGTATACAAATCTGTTTTCATTTTTACATTTATACAGTCATGTACACATAACCTTTTATCTGTAACTCAGATGTCCATTTTAAGAGTTATAAATACAAGTAGACCAACATATAAATACACCTTGAATAGCAGTTCTTTATAAGAAGACTATTTCTGTGTCCTGGTTAAGAGGTCCCAGGAATAGTATTTTGCTGATATAGTTATAGTGTATTACGTTGAGTGAGAAAATCTGTTTAGTAAAAGTGATTTCAAGACCCTAATCATTTAATAGCCACTGTATTTAATAAATATACACTTACTTATTACATACACTTATACATAGATACATATATTAAGATTACATGTGTGTATCTGCATTTATTTGAATACTTGAAAATATTAAATATTCTTAATATTAAGCCTCCAGATTTTTATGTATGACTGATGTTTCATGGTCTATATAATACAAAATTATTTTAAAGAGTTGTAACCTGAGTATGCAATGAGTAACCAACGTTAACATTTCCCAAAGTGTGTTCTACTGAATTCAATATCCACAGCGTTAATAAGAATTATTTAAAATGTTTCCAGGTTGAAGTAAGTTTGTAAAACATTGGGTTAAACAGTTTTCACAGTAGGATTTCTTAAAGCTCCTTGCTAAATTATATAGTAATAGACCGTCGGAGGGTTGTGATATGCTGTTTCCCTAACCTTTTTCAACACAAAAGCCGTTTCGATTTTTTTTAGAGTATTTTGCAGCATTAATAGTCATTAGAACATACACTGGGAATTCAAGTTTAAGCTGAATGTGCCACATACATTTCGGTATCAGCAGGTCCAATCAGGAGACGGGAACCATACCAGCTATTTGAACAGAGAGAATTTATATATATAAAAAATTTGTCAACTAGGTACAATGTTGTCAACTAGTAATCAAAGGGTAAAAGGAGAACGCTGACATATCACGCAGATAACAGTCCCGGGAAGCAAGTGCTACCTCCAGGACTCAGGGGACAAGTGAAGAGATTGGGCTCGTGAAGGTTTGGAGCTCAGAGACCCCAGGAGGCTGCAGCTCGACCTCTGACGCCGGGCCGCCGGCCGGCTGGGGCCCGCGTCTCCGAAGGTTTTATTTCACCTTGTGATGAGGCTGGTTCGACCGTGTCCCGGCGCTGCCATTGGAAGGAGCTGCCACGGTTGGGGGGATGCCAGCAGAACCAGACAGGAAGGCCGCGGGGAGCGACCCCCTGGCCGCCTTCCTGGCAGCCCCCTGCCGTGCCCAGGCGCGGAGGAGCCCGAGAGGGAGGGAGGCCGGGAAGCTGGCGGCGGGCTCCACCGGCACAGGTGCTTCCTAAGAGCCCACGCTCTTACGAAGAGATAAGTTAGAAGTATTTTAAAAATGGGCCTTTTATCATTGTAGATTCCATTTGCTACAGTAATTCACAAGCTAAACCCTATCACTTTATCATTTGTATCCCCAGAAGCAATATTCCATTATTACATTAATATTCCATTATTAATGTACAGGTTTCCCAAAATAAAACAGAATGGTTAGGTTGAATTAACTTTGAATGATTAAAAAGTGCATTGTTGAAGGCCTGCACAGTTCTTAACTCTTCAGTGCTATCCGGCAACGTCTCACATTGCTCCCTGGGATGCGTGTGCAGACTGGGTTTGCAGCCACAGGCTCGGGCATTCCAGCAGGGAGACGCTGTGCTGCTGCTGGGAAGGGTCCTGGCGTTACAGGACACTTGGGTAGTTGACAAACTGTGAGATGTCGAAAGGGTACTTTTTATGAGAGACATCAGTAATGACAGAATGGTAATTACACCAATGCAATCAACAGCTGAAACCTCCTTTTCTGATTCTTATGTTTACTTAATGCCCAGCAGTAGGAATTTTTTACAGGCTTATTTTGAGTTTACCTTATATTAGGTGTTCATGTTAAATTCTCCTTACTGACAAAGTCTAGTTTGACATTTTTAATAGCCCAGTAAAACGTCAAGCAAGATTAAAAGTCAAGAAATTAAGAAAGCAACCTCTACTATGAAAGCGGTCGCATCAATAGAATATGCAACATCTAGAGATAATGTGTGTATTAGGTTAGGTTACAGTGCTGTAAGAAAAGATGCAAACGTCTGTACTACAGTGAAAATAGCCTTGAGGAAATAGGCTGTGGAAAAGTTGACTTTAGGAGGTGGGAAGGGAGGGGACCACAACAAACCAGCCAGGGATAGAAGAGAATATGATTTCTCTTTCAAGGACCACATGAGAGAACAGAATTTTAAGAACAAATAACAATAGTTACATTATTAACATTACTGAGTCCTTACCATGGCCCAGTCTTGGTGTGGAGTGCTTTAGGTATATGAAGGGAAAGGTTAACATTGTAAAGGGATTGGAGGAAGGTTCTGAAGACTGAAGACTGTGGACTGAAAACAGGCTGTTTTCAGCTTTGACCTTCGGAGGGTTATCTGGGACTTTGGAGACAAACAGTTTCACACAGTGAAAATATTAGAAACCAGATTTCACATGTTTAAGGAGAGAGGGATTAGTAAGGCGTTAGATGCCATGAGTTCCCAGGGGTTTGTTAGTGGAGAAAGATCATACATGGAGTTCTATCAACTTTTGCTCAGTGCTTATGACTATAGATTTGTTTAAAAATTCAGAAGGAGCCCTGGCCAGTGTGGCTCAGCAGTTAGAGCATCTGTCTGAGCACCAAAGGGTCGCAAGTTCAATTCCTAGTCAAGGGCACTTAACTGGGTTTCAGGTTCATCCCTGGCCATGGGAGGCAACCAAAGGATGTGTTTCTCTTACATCAATGTTTCTCTCTCTCTACCCTGCTCCCTCCCCCCCTCCCACTCTCTCTAAAAAAATGAATGGAAAAATATCCTTGAGGAAAGATTAACAAAATTCAGAGGGTGATCATATTATATTGCTGTCTTAAGACATCTCTTCTGAGTCAGATGATTATGGGCCACCAGCTTCTTTAGAAGGACAGAGCAATGCGATTATGACAGGGACTGTGTATCCTATATGGTGTTCTGTCTTAACTAGAGACATCGAGTCAAAGTACATAAGAAATGAATGTCATTTAGAAATGATTCATATGGGTTACTGGAATATGAAAATAAGTTTGAAAGCATTTCTTTTCTGTTTTTATGTAAAATGGTCATCACTCTATCTTGGTCATATTACATGCAACCTGTCAGATATTTGCTTTGATAAAAACTTTGGTTAGTTCTTTGAGTAGTGACTTATGATTAAGACACATATGGAAAATGTTATGAAGGTGACCTGCAGCTATCTGGTGATTTAGCCTAACTCACTGTTATGGAGGAATCTCCATGCTCCTTCCTAATGTCTGTTTCATGGACTTGAAAATGTCTTTTCTGGTAAAGGGACCTCTGTATCATAGCAGGCTTCCAGGTTCCTATCAAATACTCAGGGGTCCTGTTCTAGTACCTACTTTTTGCAACATACAGATGGGAATCTCATCCAAATTGTTATTCCCTTTAAAGAAAAAGAAAAAAAGGTCAGGTTTAAAATCTTTTATAGGCTATTTGGATGCCTTTATGTGGATTTTTGGAGGAAATCACTCAAAATGCTGCTCTGCTTAGTAAGAGCAGGTTTCCAGTTGAGTCGCAAAGGGGTTATATCTCAGTATTTTACTGAACTATCTCCATAGATACTTGGCTGATAATTTAGAAGTTAAACAGTATACGTGCTATTTTTTTGCTATCTTTGTTTTATCTTACAATAAGAGCTAACTCTTGTTACAAATTGTGTATAGTGCTTTGCATAATTTCTCAAGAAACTTCTGATACAAAAGTGTTGTGGTTCAAAATGGAATAAAACATAACTTCTGAAATAAATGTATATTCACATATATACACATACATGCACACATATACATATATAAGTATGTTTAATTAACCTCCCCAACTTAATTTATCTTTATTGTTGAAAGAATTACAGATGTCCCCTTTTTCCCCCCATTGACCCCTTCTACCCTGCACCCCCCCCCCCCCCCCAACTTAACTGAGTTGAATTGATGGGCGGTTTATGAATGTCTTCCTTTAAAATAATGTCCATTACTAAGATAAATGTTACGTCAGGAAAAGCCCTAAACTTGTTTTTTCCAGAATTTTCCAACATGCATGTTACTGGTAGACAGGAAGTTGCTTCTCTGTAATTTCAGAAACCTAAACTGACAAAACCTATGCCAGGCTTCTAGAATCACTCTGGGTTTTGGCTCTGTCCCCGTTAGCTAGAAGCAGAGAAGAGCAAGTAGCATCACCTGGAGAAGCTTATAGTGAGCCGGGCCTGGAAGTCCCACAGTCACTTCTACTCCTACTTGGTTGGTGGGACCTCAGCCACATGCCGCCCTTAATTGCCAGGGAGCCCGGGGCCTATAGTCCCGCTGTGTGCCCGGGAAGAAGAGAACGTATTTTGGTGTATTATTGCCTGTGTCCAGTGTTTAAAAAGTGTTAATAGGTCATTCCTTTATAATATAAAATCACATACAAAATCATGTTTTCTATATTTAGATACAGTCCTAAAGTATATAACAAATGTATACTGATATGCATTAGTATCTCAGCATTATGTTTATATTGCAGCGTGGAGACAAAGGGGGGTTCAAGGCCAGAGGGGATTTTGACTAGTCTAAGAGTGTCACAGTAAAAAATAAATTTGAGAGCTGTTGCTGTACATCTCGAGTTACCTCAAACTGATCACAAAATGCATACCTGAGGACTGTACCTCTACTAAAGGGGAGGGGGGTCACTTGCTATTTCCAGAAGTATCTACTGTCATGACATAGAACAGCCTTACTGTTGAAGGTTTACATTAGCTGAGATGGTAGGAGTTGTCTGTGTAAGGCAGAGAGTCCAGTGTTAATGATGTTGCTTTGAGCTACTGTGCTTTGGTGGTTTAGATCTGATTGTATTATAGAGTAGCCAAATTAGTGGTTTGCAAAAGTCAAGAGCTTTTTGAAGACTTGCTCATTCCTTAAAAGATAATGTGGAAATCTGCCTATAAAAGGACATAGATTTTTAAGACAGAACAAATAAAATCCTATTGAAATTGGAACTGTCTTAATATAAATTTGCATATTTTATTTAGTAAACTCATAATTAACCCTTCCATTGATATTTTAAATACCTGAAAATAATTTGTCATAATCTGTACATGACACCAGAAGTGAGCAAAAGCAACCAATTAATTTCTTAGTTTCATAGTCTTCCCTGACATTTTTGTGTGTCAGTTGCTCATTTTTCCCCCCTTTTACTTTCATATCAACCAAAGCAGAAATAGCTTACATTTATTCTCTCAGTATTTCTACAATTTAGTCAGGGGTGAGGAGCAGATAAGAGTTTTATTTACGGGTGATAATTCTGTCATTATTTCTTTGAGGGCCATATTATTATTAGAGTTGAAGTAAACTTCAAATTTGGAGGTGCAAATTCGAGTCTGATTCCCCATTTTCTTGTAGGGAATTAGGTTGAATGCCACATAATGAATTTTGTCTTTCTTTTCCTCTCTCAATTCCAATACCATGAGTCACATTTTATTTTTACATATTCAAAAAATACTTTAATATTATCATATAATAAGCCATTATCAACATAAGTGTGCAGTATTATCAACAAGTATATTTTGATATGGGAGTTGGAATTGGCAAAATGTACTTAAAAGAAAAAAAGGAACACTATCAAGTAATTACTTTAAAATTAATTGACTTAACGTTTATAAAAAATTCTAGAATGTTTACAGTTAGTCTTCACTTTCTTCAGGGACACTTGGAACGTGTAAGGTTTTGTGAACCAATTCACCCCAATAAATTCAATTGAATAAATAAATAAATATACTCTTCCAAAAGTTAGAAAAAGAAAGTAACTATAAATATTTTGCATGGTAAGTTTACGGAAGCTATTAATCTTGCCCTTGCGTTCCTTTCTTCCATACTCTTCGAAACTTCCTCACCAATCGCCATTCTTCTAATCGGTTTACCGTATGTTGGAGAAGGCCAGTGTATATTTCAATTTTTTTTTAACTTTGAAAAAATCTACAAATCTACCAATTAGGAAAACTTTTTGTTGTACATAAGCTTGTCATTTGAGTAAGATCAACAAAATGTTTAGGAGCACAAACAAATTCATTAATTATCTTTTGTATCCAGGGCAAAATATAGCAGGCGAGTTGAAAAATGAGTTGTTTATTTTTGGAGGGGCTGGGAATAAAGAGCAATGAAACTTCCAAATAAAAGTAGTCGGACCTTTTTGTTGTGGATTTGAAAATAAGTCCAGAAGGCTGAGCTTAATATAACATGTGGCAGGTGGCCTGCGTTTGCCTGGAGAATTCCTTTAGGGCAAGACAGCTCAGCAAACACATAAATCCTTTTTTCTGTTATCTAGTAGCACATTTAGTTGCCATGGGGATTTTATTTATGCAGCAGATCCTCTGCAGTTTAGTTTGTGCCTAAAGTTTAACTGTACAGCTGTTACCGTAAATGCTACGTGGCAATATTTTCCAAACACAGACCCTAGAACAAAAAGAACATTTTTTTCCAGCATTGATTTTGCTTTTTATGTTCTGAAACATCTTAGTAAAGTATCACTACATACCAGGAAAACTTCAGAAGTTCCAGCCAAGCAGTTGATATTATTCATGTAACTTAAATTGTTCAAATGCAAATATAAAAATGTGGCAAATATGTTTTTGGTCAGGACAGAATTTGGCAAGATTAAATGAGTAGCTTATTTTTACTCTATTTCAGGTGATTTAATCACCCCCCCCCCACGACTGTTAGTTCTTATAAGAGTTTAAATCACATGATAAATAAGACAGAAATACTTCTTCCTTCCATAACTCTTTTAATACTCCTACCTCCGCCCCCTATTTTTAGTGGAGGAAGGAGCTAAACAAGGTAAAAAATAGTGATTGCTTTCACAACAATCAAGGGATATGTAAGTTTGTCCCGTTCAGGGCTAGGTAGGCCCTGATTTGGACTGAATTGCTTTTGGTTAGTCTTGATTTGTACACCAGATAAATCACCAGTATGTTTCCTTTGTGTGAACCGCATGGATTGGTCCATGAAAAGGGGAACTGATGCTTTTAGGTGGAGTGCATAAAATTACCTCGCACCATCTGTGTCACAGTGCCCCAGGAAAATGATGAAAGGGGAACTTGAAATCCAGGTAAAATTGCTCCCGTAGAAGGGAAGTAAAGCATTTGGAAGCAAGATATATTCTTCACGTCTTCCCCACATTACATTTCTGGTGTGGGATGGTGACTGTGTCAGAAAACTATTGAGACTTCATCCTTACAGATGGCCCAGCTCTAGTTAGAGGGTCAACGTATAAAATTTGAAATGATAAACTAAATTAAAGCCTCTGTTTAATGCCATATATTCTTGACAGTAACCAAGCAGTTTCACATCAAAACTGCATCACTACAGTAGCAGTCATACTCCACTAGGAACATATACCTTCTAGATATTTTTTTCTTTCCATCATTCATGGTCACCTAAGTCTGAAAATGAACTTTGATACGATTACTGGAATAAATTAGAGATTTTAAATGACAACTGTTAACAAGTTTTGTCTACAGCATGGATGCTATGGAATTGAAGGCACCTCCTAGCAGGGGTGACTGGAATCTCTTGCAACCCACTGCACATTTTTAGCAAGTGTTTCATGCCACTTCTCAAGGGGTATTGGCAGACAAACATATATGGTTCCCGTACCCATATAATCAGCAGTGATGCTGAAGCATTCAGTTACCACTGTGAAGTCATTTCCTGAAAAAGTCAGCTATCTTATTGAGTCACTATGACATTGCTACTCAAAGTGTGGCCCATGGCCCGGTAGCATTGGCGTCACCTGGGAGCTTGTTAGAAATGCAGAACCTTGGCTCCCTCCCCCCAAACTGAATAAGAATCTGCATTTTTTGACAAGATCCCCAATTGATTCCCATGCTATTAAGCTTGAGAAGCATTGGCCTATGAGACACAAAAGTGGAGCTAAAACTGCTCTTAAGATTATTGTGAAAGGGGAGCCTGGTTTCACCAGCTGTTTCAGGACCTGCAAGTAGCAGACAACCTTAGCCCCCTTTTTTCTTCTGCCTTCTGTATTTTTAACTAATACACCTCAATTTTCTGAGTTCATTCTTTTCTCCTTCCAGCCCAGTGATAATTAGTGCCAAAATTATCTTTCAGAAATATAGGTTGACTAGCTGCTGCACTCCCAGAATGTCTGAGTCACCCTGCCTTTGTCTTGTGGTCCAGTCCACGTAGGGACCCTCACGTCTTCACGGCCTGTCCTATGAACCCTGATCCAGAATCACAGCAAATGAACCACCTTGTCCTGAACACATCACGCTCTTTACAATTTCATGGCCTTGCATAGGCTTATTTCCTCTTCTGGGACTGTCCTTTTCTTTTCACCTGACAAATTTTTATTCATACTTGAAGATCCAGTTCCAGTGTTTTCTAGATGAGGCATCCAATTTTGGGCAGAGTTAGTTGCCCTTTCTGTACGGGGCGGGGCAAAGTAGGTTTACAGTTGTGAGTATGCAAAACGCAGAGTTTATTCTGGTATTATTATTTATTATTGTATTATTTCCTACGTGAACAACTGTAAACCCGCTTTTGCCCACCCTGTATGGGATTTAGGCAAAACTCTGGTGGACTATACATGACGCTGTATCGTTTTTACCTCAAGTCTGCTCCCTCACTAGACTGATTGCTTCTTGCGGACGGGACTGCTGCAGTTTGCCCATGGATTCCCTGCACCTAGGAAAGTATCCAGCCCCTAGCAGAGGTTCCTTAAGTGCCTGTTAAATGGGTGAGTGCCAAACCCATTTAAAAAAGACACCATTTTACCTTTCTAGCAATCACGACTGCTAATAAACTGAGACTTCAGGGTAAATCAGTTCACTCCCTCTCTCTGCCATAACCTTTTATTTAAAAAAGTCTTCCTGTTCTGAATGAATCATGTCAGATACTGTGGGAGCAGGAAGGATAATAGAAGGCCAGTTATAAAGTAGGATGTGAAAAGAAAAGGGCCTGAATTGAAAAATTACCGAAGCTTGAATGCTCAATTGCAGAGAAACTGGAACACTGGAGAAAACCAAGAGTGAAATGAAAATGGGTTCCAAGGATTTGATTATACTTGATGTGAAACTTGTATCACCCTTATTAGAAGTAGAGGATTCATCAGTCATCACATTGATACTTGGTTTAAGGTTAGAAGTTTAACTTTGAAATAACATAACTTTCTATGTGTACCTTGGAACAGTATACTTTACTTGTTATAAGTAAGATTTTCATATCCCATATGCACAAGTGATAGTACAATGCTAATAGTTTTAATATAGGGGGAAATGAACACATTGGCTTCTTCTTCAAGTATAAATGGTAGTGGTTTGCATCGAGCTATAATTATTTTCTGTTTGTATAAATGTTTGCGTAGAAACGGCACAAGCCATAAAGGAATGCATTTGTGCTTTTGGACCAGGCATACAACTGAACATTTTTACCTTGTTTGCATTACACCTGCTGCTACAGTTTAAATTCATGTATTTATAAGTTATACTGTGAAAATATGAAATGAAAAGTTTCAGTGTTTCTTCGGTAACAGTAAAAGTGGGAAATTTGAACTACATTACCGTCACCTTTCTTTAGAAGACTTCTTTAGGTAGACTTCTCAAACCTAACTTGAAAACTAACAAAAACAAGGAGAGTAATGCCTGGGATAAAACATTGTCATGGAATTAATGACATTTCTAATTCCTACTCAGTTCCAAAGCCTTTTATTTCTAATTGACCTATATTTCACATGACAAGGATCATGAAAATGAGTGCTGAAAGATTTTCCACAGTACCTGGAATAAGAAAGGTGCTCTCCGGTATCGTAGAGGGAGCATAGCATGGTGGCGAGGAGAAGGAAGGGACTCTGAGGCCAGGATCCACGTGGGTCCAACTCCGAGCTCTGTCCCTAACCATCTGAGGAAACTCGAGCAAGTCATATCACTCTGCCTCAGTTTCCTCAACTGTAAAATGGGGCTAAGAATGCTGCTTACCTCTAAACAGTTGTGAGGATTAAATTTAATAGCTCTTAGAACAGTATTCGATATGTACTAAGTGATCAATAATGTTGTTATTACTCCTATTAAGAAATAAGATCTGAAAGTGGATGGATAAATGATACAGAGAACACGAGGCTGATACGTGACTGTCTTACCCAAAATGAAAGATCTCTGAAGGCTGATGTTTGGAGAAAACCTTAATGCAGCAGAGGAAATTGATAGGGTGGGAATATTCCAAGGCAGAGCATTTAAATAAGAGGGCAAGGTACTGTGTTTTAAGCAAGTTTTATAATGCAGTGTAAAATAAGAAAAGTGTTCAAATATAGTAATTACTGTTGTAAAGAAGAGAAGATGCTACCAGAAGAAAAGGGCAGGATGAGTTGCATAATATAAAGAAGTGAGGTTATGACTGCCATTCAAGGCCCATGCCAGGGAAAATGCCTTAGGAAGTCATTGAGAAAAACACACAATTAAAAGTCAGTTTTTAATAGAAATAGTTCAAGAAGCAAAAGAACTGCGTACATTGATGGAATGAAAAGAAGAAAGTACTTAAAGGATGGAGAGGAAAGACTATACAATTTCTTCCACTAAAATAGAAAGCAAGGACTTTATCGTTTTGACTTCCTAATGCCCAGCCTGTGCTTAGCATATAATGGACACTTATTAAGTATTTAATGAATTTATGAATGAGCAAATCTAATTAATGGATTAATTTCATGAATTAGGGAATTAAGTTTATTAACAAATAACTTTATGAGCACTCAAAGGAAGTAGGTCATGTATGAAATTTGATTTAACTCTTAAGTTTAAAGCAATATCGAAAAGTAAAATTTATTTTCAGGGAACAGAATTAGGAAATTCAAGTCAAGTTAGGATTGATTGGGAAGAATTTCTCAGGTAAAATTATGCAAGAAATCATGAGGATGTGTTTTCTCAAAATTCTATTAAATATAGAGGTGGTAGGCATTTAGAAGCAAAGGGGCTAATAGATCGAAGTGTCATGTATGAGAAAAGGTAGAATTTATAAATGAGGATGTTGCTCACCTCTAGTTTATAGAGAATTGACTATTTCATTGAAATCATTTCAGAGGTCCCCAGCGTGTGTTTTACAAATGGGGAAAGATAAATGTCTATGAAACATAGTTCAGTTGCTTTGTTTCATAAAATAAAGGCCCTGGATATGTTTGAACGAAGGATATAAAATATTTGTGGAACTATTATGGCAACAACTAGGAGTAGGGGTTAGAGGTAAGAAAGAAATCCTTAAACTACCTCTATTAGGAAGGACACTAGCACATGACTTAATTAAAGAAAAATAGTAATGTTATTAGATGAGTCATTTAGTTACTTTTCAGTAAGAAAATATGTTAAAGAACATAAGGATCTTTTTGGTGACACCCATTCAGATTATCATTGACTTGGACAGCATGCTTTGTAAGAGCATTCAACCCAAATGGCAACTGGTGTTGCTACCGAATTAGAAAATGATAAAAGTCATAAGAAGAGTCACCATTGAGCTTTCAGCTGTATGCCTGGGCTGTGGATACTCCATGAGAAATTAACTGGCAGATTTAAGAGCCTTGTAACATGCTGGTTTTCAAAATAGAGTCTTCCAGTGGTGATCAATTGTTAACATTTAAAAATTAATGGAAGTTTTTCCAATGATCCATTTTCTAATATTTTTTCTTAAGTCTTTTATATCCACCACCCCTTATCTACTTGCAAGTGACATTAGCGGGGGGAAAAAAGACTAAACAATATATGGTAAACTGCATATATTTCTTTAACTCATCCCACAGATATGTATAGAGTGTCTGCTGCATGCCAGACAAAAGCTAACACATAACACAACACATGGTGCCCCCACTCTCTGAGTTAGTCAAACAGTCGTCTCATAGCTTTCCTGTGCTCAAAAATTTTCTAAAAATATTAAAATGCAGATGCTCTGAGATGGTTTCTATTAGGTGCGTATGAGCTGGTGTTGGGGGTGGGGAGGCAGGTGGGGGCGGCCTGGAACTCTATGTGACCAAAGCCTGGTGATGGTGACGCATGTGGTGTGAGAGACACACTGAGACCGGGCGCGTGGAGACAGAGGATTGTCGCTGTGCTGGAGGAAGCCGGGGAGTGGTAGGGTACCGGGCAGAGGTGCGAGCCTGGGAGTGGAGGAGGGGGGTCGGCTACAGAAGGGTTTCCCCCAGCAGGAGGCGCAGCTTGACAACTGATGGACAGGAAGGGCTGGGCCAGGATGAAAGGGCTTGGATGGGGGACAGTTGGGGGAGAAGGGTGGCAGAATGCCCCAGACAGGAGGGAAAGTGGGTGTAAGGACTGGCAGCTCGTGCCCTGCTGCGCTTGGCAGGCTCCTGCGTCCGGCCTTGTACCCGGTGTTCCGCAAGCGGGGACCGAACAGATCCACCGAGGGCTCAAGATGAGGCCTGTTCCCAGCCGGAGAAGCTCGTGGTCGGGAACAGGTACCTAATCATGTAGCTTAAATGATTTAATTGTGAAAGACTTGTTGGTTACAAAAATGCGGTAACACGTGGAAGCTATGAGAAAAGAAAATATATACCTCTGACTTTACTACCCAGTGTAAAGGACCAAAAGCTTAGCGGTGCTGTTGAAGCTGCCTGGATTTTCCCTGATCCCATCCCCTACTGGCATATCCTGATTTTTTTGGTTTATTATTCCCTGTTGTTAATTTTTAAACTCTAAAGACATAATTTTGGGCAGGTTCTTTGGGATTTCCTGTATTAATATCACCTCCTCGGTAAATAACAGTTTGGCTCCTGCTTTCCTTGTCTTGTTTCTGACTTTTAAAAGGGATGATTCTGATATTTAACCACCAAGATTTGCTGTAGTTTTTTTCATGGATAGTTTTCATTTAGTGAAGGAAGTCTCCTTTTATTTTGAGTGTGCTAAAATGTGTTTTGTTTGTTAATTGTGAATTTGCATAGAGTTTGATTAAGTGGTTTTTCTGCATGTGTTTATGGTATCACCTGATTTTTAACCTTTAATCTAGTAATGTGATGAATTAAATTTAAAGATTTTTCTGGTATTGTATTTTTGGTTTAAAACCAAGATGTCCATGAGATTTCTCTATTTTATACAATGCAGGTTTCAGTTTCCTAATATTTTGTTGTAGTGCTTTTTTGAAAAAACTTCATTTTTATTGTTGACACTATTACAGATGTCCCCATTCCCAACCCCCCCTTTCCCTGCCTCCACCCAGCCCCTGCCCCCCCTTCCCTCTGGCCATCACCTACTTCACTGTTGTCTGTGTCTTTGGGTTATGTATACATGTTCTTTGGCTAATCTTATCATTTATTGGGATTTTATAAAGTGACACCCTTTTAAGGATTTATTAGTGGTCATATTCTTACTCACTTAGGTGAGTCTTTCATGTCCTTAATATACGAAAACATGAATTCAAGAATTTTATCAATGGGATTGGGCCAGGAAGGTCAACTTTTATTAAAAACTTTTTGATTTTTTAGAAGTACTGTACACTAGTGTCACATGAAAATAGTATGCTTATTAAATATATTAAAATACTAAATGTACAGTGATTTAATAATATGACTGTTATTAGGATTCATTGATATTGTTGTTCAGAACTTGTGTATCCATCAGTGAAAAGACATATCAACTGGGAAAGAGAAGCAGCCTTGCTCTGTAGTTTAGGGACTTGCCCCTGCATGGGCCTCTGCTTTGCCCATGTCCAGATGCCCTCTCGGGTCCCACCATTCACTAGTGAGCCCAGGCCCTCCCTTTGCTCAGTCCCTTGGCTCCGTTTCCTCTCCTCGGGGTTGCCTCTGTCACTTCAGTTACTTTGAGGTTCTTCCTCCAAACATTCTGTGCTGCAGAGGGGACAATAGTTTGCCTCTGCTCCTTTACAAAATGAGTTCACACTGTTTGCATTTTATAGGTTTTGGCACTTATTGCCTTAGAAACTTGGCAGGTGCTGCCCACAGAAACAAACACGGTAAAGTTAGAAAGCTTCCTGAGCTCTCCTCCTGTTGCTCTCTAGTTCTTTATTCTTTTCAGAGAAGAAAATGGAAAATCCGGGGCTTTCTTATTAAGGATGTGGCTCATCTCCCTAAACCCTTACTCCATAAATACAAGCAGTTTTCTGGATCCACTAAAATACATTTCCCTCTCCTTCCTCTGTGGTAGATCTAAATTCTCAAAGCAATAAATAGACAGTTTGTGTTCTTAAGTCCTCAGTAAGGGATGCTTAGGTTTACAGATTTCTTCCCAGACCAGGAAATATCTGGCCTGGACCTGTGTTCACTCAGCAATTAAAATGGGTACTACTCATGTTGGTAGCAGAGAAATAGGTAAACATTTGCTTTTTCACAACTTAGAGAAATATGCAGAGCTATCGTGGTTTAATGTCTGCAATAAAATTTTGGAGTTATTAGAATGTTAAAAAAAAAAAAACACCATAAAAATTAGTAAAGTGAAAAACCTCACTTAAATCCCCATGGTACTATTTTTTAGTGAAAGTTTGGGGACAACAACTAAAATAATTAAAGAATGAGCAGAGTAAGGAAAAACAAACAAAGAGAAGGATAATTAATCATACCAGTTATATATACTTAAAAATGTATGTTACATCTGTCTAACCAAGAAATGGATGTGTGATCTAGGTGGAAAAATAATTTTTTGTTTCTTAATTAACAATACAAGTTAACCCCATTAGAGGAAACCTCTAGAGATTTTCCATTCTCTCATACACTAGAATTTTGTTCTGTTAGATATTGCCTAAATAAGGTGTTATGAATAAGAAACATTTAAAAATATATCCACCTTATGATAAAAACAATATTATAAGCAGAATGAGATGTTTTAAGGAAAATTATTTGGAATTACGATTTTTGTAATATATTTTCTTTAGAGTAGTGGAGAGAGGTTGGATTAATATTTGCATTAAAAACATTTCCGTAAGATTCCATATCCTGTGGATGAGTTGTATGAGTTTCTAATCACTGCATTTTCACAGCTAAACTGGTAGGTACCTGGTCGATGTTGGAACCTCCGGAAATATTTGGAATGAATGAATGAGTTGAGTAAGCCATGTCACCTCCTAAAGATGTTGTGTCAGTAAGACAGTGCCATTCTTGTAGTGTGAATTACTTTCGGAAAGAATGTCTTTCTCAACCAGAAAAGCTGGACACACATCTTATTAGACACTACGTTAGAAAAGCCTCTTCGTGTGCATTCTCATTAAATTGGAGAACGATTAACCATCATTCTCCATATGCTCTTTTCATATACTGACAATGTTCATATGAATCACCTTGGATCTCATTCCGGATAATCCCAACCCCATTGGGAATATTCCATAGGATTTTTCTCCAGGGCTTTGCAACCTGGAGAAAAGCGCAACAGGAAGCAGGGGCCGGGATTGCTTGCCTCCGTTCTGCAGATAGTTTGGTGGTCACCACAGCTCTAGGTCCCCGTTCTTCATTGTAAGCTGATAGATTGGGCCAGACAATCTGTACGGTACTTCCCATTTTAGAATTCTGTGAATCTAAACAAAGGGATATGATTTATTAACTTATCTCTTTCTTTTCTAGCTAATGATGAAACTACAGTAAGAAGGGAAATGGAGAAATCATTATGGAATTGATGTTCAGAGACATCTTGGCCCAACAAATGTAAATGTTGAGAATTTATCCAAAAACCATTGCAGTCATTTCCTGAATTTAAGAATTTCCATTTTAGTCACTGGCTTTAGGATGCCTACTCTTCAATATATAACCATAAGCAGATCTTCTGCATCATTTTTATACTCACAGAGATTGGTAAAGTGAAGTATGTTTATGAGCTTGTGAAGAAACTTCTGTTATTGAAGAAGCCTTTTTCAGTTGCCAAATGCATTAATATTTTGACTGCCACACACAATTTAAAAATGCCCAAGTGATTTTAGTCTACTTGGTTTTTACCAATTGTAGTAGTTTTAAAATCCAGCACAGTTATGGTGATAGTACATAACCAGCAAATTTGGGGCTATAGCAGGCACATTTCTAGTTTGCAGGAGTAGAAATGGGGGTGTAAATAAACCTGTATGTCCAGAAGAATTATTTATCCTTTGAAGCCAAGGATTTTAGTTACTTTATGTGAACAAATAATATATGAATTACTAATTTGGTCAGTAAGAGAATATGCAATCATTAATTTTCAAAGATATTTTAAAGATAAAATTTTACACTAGGATTTTTAAAGCTCCTTGAACTAAGACTGATATGTTTTATTCACAGTTTCATGGTTAAGCAACAGATCATACCATCTGCCTTTACTCCCTGATGGTATATTACATGTACTTTTGTCACTTTTAATTTAGGATGTTATTTTTTTCCACATTTGACATAGAAATGCTACTGTTTGCTAAGTAGTCTCTATGTGTTACTTTTTTTTTTTCTGGTATAGCAATTACAGTTGATAACATAGAAATGGAAGCATGTTCATTTCATGACATTCCTTTAATGGTCAATTGTTTCTTTAAGGCTGTCAACAAACCATATAAGAGGATTTGTTTTACCTTTCCTTTAAATGAAATACATTTTTTCTGTTGATTGCCCTGTGAGATCTCCTTAAAATAAGTTAATAATATACTCCTTATTTAGTTTCTAATCTGGACGTAGAGCCACAGAGCATCTTAGCGGAATAAGTTGTCCTTAGGGCAATAGGGGCCTTGCCAGTGGTGAAGATGCTGAGAAAGTGAATGAAGGGGAAGAGGACTGGGTTTTGAACTACAAGATTATTTTTCCCTTTTCATTGATATCAAATAAAGACATGGATGCATAAATTAACAGTGAGTAAAATAAGTTTAGCATGATGTGGGCTTAAAAGTCCTTGGTATTTCTACTGCATCTGAGGTTGCTTTGAAGTAAATTGCACTTCATGGTAGTATCTCCATTCTTTTTTATAATTACATTGTGTGTTTTGGAATGTTTATGCCATTTGTGCAAAAAAAAGGTAAAAAGAACTTTATAACAAGTGAAATGGGGGAATGTAATTATTGTCTGATGCTTTTAGGAAGAGTTGGCTTCCTAATAAATTCAGAAAAAGAGATTTTGAATTGATGCCAAATTTTGCTTGAATTGTATTTATTATTATTCAAGTATCTTCATTTTCTAACACGTTAAGTCTAGAAATAGAACCTGTGTCAGTAAATCTCATTTTTTACATCCACTTTATACAGCATCTCTCCCTTCCTGAAATTCTTGTAGAGGAGGCATCCCTCTCAATTTGGAACTCAGGCTCTAAGAAGCCTTGAGAAATTCCAGGGCAGCCTTTCACCTTGAGAAAGGACAACTAAAGCCTTCCCAGCATATGGGCATTTATTCTACTCTTAAAGATGTCCGGAGAAGTTAAAACCATAGCGAGGTCAATCTGTGCTCACTGTTAAGATGAGCTTTATTATCTGGCCCAAATCCCCTTATTTGAGTTCCCATGTTGTCTTCTTTTCTCCCCAGTGCATACTCGGATCAAGGCTCAACACCAGGTTTCCAGGGAGTTAGAGTGCAAAGATACTTTTTCCCTCAAGGAAAAACCAGTTTTCAGTCTCTCTTGCGTAATAATATTTTATGTGTTGAAGACTAATTAGGTCATCCATTTGTAATTAGGCCACTTTGTCTTCCAGACTAAATAATGCAAATATTAGCTTCATTATAGATCTATTGATAATCCTTTAAACACTTGCCTTAGTAACCGCTTTTGATCCTAAGTTCTCCAGCAACCTCTCAAATTGATACACCAGTTGTACCCAGCCATATGTACACTTGACTCCTAAGTGGTCTAGCTGTTATTTTCTGAAGTTAAACAGATATTTATGAATTATCTCAAATTAAAAAAACAACACTGAAGTTGAATCCCTTACTAGGAATTACATATAGTTAATATGACTAATAAACTTGGGAGTTTTTGTGTCTATCTGTAACTAGACCTACATTTTTAGAAAAAATAACTTTATATGATTCTCATAATAATAATTTAAAAATATACCTAATTCACTGTAGCCCTGGTGCATGTATGTGCGCGCACGCGCGCGCGCACACACACACACACTATTCTGCCAATATTTGTTAAATGCCAATTTAGGCCTGAATAAGTTAAAATCTTTGGCTTAGCTGGTAAGGCAGGATGTCAAAAAGGCCACAGTAAACTGTGTTATATACTGTTGGAGGAGCGACCAGGGATTGGAATATTTGAGCTGAGATTTGCAGGATCAGTTGGGTTTTCATCACACAGAGAAAGTGAGGAAAGCCATGTCGAGAGCTTGCTTTTAAGGAAAATTGTGATTGGTTGCAAGTGCTGGGATCCAAGTTGGTTGCAGGTGCTCGCTGATTGAGAAGAGCTGGCCTAAGGAGATGAAATCACAGGGAAGAAAAAGCCATTAAAGAATTTCCAGTGGTTTGCATCTTGGATTGAACTGTAAGTGATGTGGCAATTGATTGGAGGCTGGTGAGAAATGAAGGCGTCTGGGAAACTGATAAGGAGCTTAGCGTGGGAGCCCATGTGGTGTGACAAAGACCTTGGATGAGGCCGGGGGCGTGGGAATGAAAAGGGTACACAGATTCTAAAGGCTCAGTTACCAGTTTGATAGGGGCGATAAAAAAGGCTGGTTTAGAGTCCCTGTAACCTCTTGAGCTGGGGCTCCTGAGCGCAGAAGTATGTGAAGGAGGCAATGAGAGGGCGATGACTGATATTTGTGTTTCCTGTGGACTTGTAGGAAGGGACTGTAGTTTTGGTCTGGAGCTCAGGAGAGAGGTTAGAGATGCAAATGGAGATTGGCGGTTGACATTGTCAAGGGGCCACATGAAATAGGAAGATGGGGGCTCTCAAGGAATCACCTCCTCCAGGAAGGATGGTGAGAGGGAGGGGAAGCCAGGCAGCAATTCAAGCAACTCAGGTTTGAAAGAGCAGAGCCTCAGGAGCCAAGGAAGTGTGGCTGTGGAGGAAAGGACAGTTGATAATGAATGTCTCATGCCACAGAAGACTGAAAGTGACAAGTAAGACAATTGGAGAACTTACTAATTCGAGCAGTTTCACTCAAGTGTCAGTGTCAGAAGCTAGAAGACAGTGGCTTTAATAGCAAACAAGGACAGGGAAATAACTAATATTTACTGTTAGGTGCTTTGCTGCAGGTATTTTTTTAGGTACATTTTCTGTTGTTGTTTAATTCTCATTTGAACCCTGTGAAGGTTATGTTTTGCAGATGAGAAATTGAGTCTTAAATAAATATTTGGTAAGTTAGGATACCAAAATTCAATCGCTAGTTCACTATTACTCCTAAATTAGTTTATGAATGTAATAAATAATAGGTTTGGTCATTATTTTCTCAATGGATAAGTAAGATATGGCTTCAAAAGAGCAGTTTTTATGTATATTTTATGAAATAAGACTGATAACCCTCTTATCTGTATTCTATGTGGTATCATAAAGATCCCTACTGCAGTGTTACTCATGTCATCATCATGCAGTTACGTGATAGGCTGACAACATAGCAATAAACCAAAAATATATAATTAAGAATCATATGTGCCCGGCCCAGTGTGGCTCCGCGGTTGAGCGTCGACTTAGGATCCAGGCGATTAGGGTTCGATTCCTGGTCAGGGCACATGCCCGGGCTGCGGGCTGCAGCTGATCAGTGACTCTCCCATCATTGATGTTTCTATCTCTCTCTCCCTCTCCCTTCCTCTCTCTGAAATCAATAAAGATATATTTAAAAATTTTAAAAAAAAGAATCATTTGTGATGAAGGCAAGTATATACACAAACACAACTCAGACACAAGTGTGGCTCTACCTTAAGGCAAACTTGATAGCTATGAAGGGATTTAGGAACTATCTAAAATATGTAATGAAATATTTTACACAGGAGAGATTAGTGAAGTCTTTTCTTTTGTAAACATGAGTTTCCAAGTCTTTAGGAACAGTCAGAATTTAGCAGTGTCTTGATCATACTGTCTTAAGTGTATAAAACGACCTTGTTTAAGGCAGCTCTCTTAATTTGGCAACTAAACTATAATGATTGATATCTAATAAATGTCTAAGTGTCAGTGATTAATAATAATAAAATAATTACAAATAGTTAACATTATGCCCATAATAGTAAATACTATAAAATAATATTATTCTCTTAAAAATGTCTACAGTTGGCAGAGAAGGTGACGAGGCCTGAACATTTTCTATGCAAATAATAGAGTAGAAGCTTGCAAGAATATAGTTCCTGTCATATGTGGATTTCTCCTAGAGGTTTCCAAGCTTTAAAGTTGCTTCTTGGTGACATAATATGGTGTTCAAGGGAAAAGAGAAGTCATGGAAATTCTGGGTTTGGGATTCTGGTCAATTTGGGAAAGTTTGTTGGATTGAAGTAGGACTTCAAAAATTGTGGGAACAAGTTGTGTATTAGGTAATGGCATTACAGACCCCTACAGAAATGTATAACTTCCAGTAGAAAAATAAACAAAGGAAGTTGCTTCCGAGGGCCTACACTTACACACTGAAGTTTTCGTTATCTGAAAATGAGGGAAAATCCTCTCTTTTGGAAATTCATTGGTAATGTTAAATTGCATTCTACCCATAAAATGCAAACGGAGTGTTTGAAATGTGACAAGTGAATTTTTTCTAGGCATCAAAGTCTTTTAGGAGTTTTTAGCTGTTTTCATCTTTTGGTTTAGGGTGGACACTTGAACTTTTTTTTCTGATGAGATTCTAGTCATGTTTTAGTTTATATCATAGCAAAGAGGTTTTAAATGACCTCTTTATGAATGCAGTTGCTACTGCTTCCATTCTCATTTCCCTTGATCTCAGCATGGCTTTTGACACTGTCAACCGTGCTATCATTTCAGAGTGCTTGAGGGAATTTCCATCCTTAAACACTCAATTTTACATCAAAATAACACTTGAAACGCACAGTTTTGTAGGCAAATATTTTATGTAAATGTTTTTTTCAAGAATACTGAAAATTCTATTTAGTTAAAACAAAAGCATGCAGAGGTCGGATTGTTTTAATTTAGCTTTGGGGACCTTCTCCACTTTATTCAGGCTGTTTTAACATGTTTTGTCTTAGGTGTGTTTGGCCCTGAAAATCAGTGACTGCGTGTGAAAGTAGGCGCCCCTGTCCTGCTGAAGTGAGCAGCGTGATGACCTGATGGAGCTTTGTTTTGACTGGAACTTACCTAACACTGTTTGGTTGTGGTCCTGTTGGCATGAAATTAGTTATTTCTGTTCCTAACACCCTGTTACTACATGAGTCTGTTAGATCTTAATATGAATGATATAATATCTGAGCTATCTGACCTTTCTCGTAGTGCTAATGTGTAAGAATTGACTTTTTCTTGTGATATACTGGTTAAAGAGGGGTGTTCACAGCTAAATTCTGGCTCTGAGCTCTAGGGCGCCCCAGCCTTTAATTTCATTGTTATAATGTAAAAAGAGCTCTCACTCCAGGATTATTAGTTATGAAGCTGGTGCCAACTTCTGTGCCTTAAAGTGGCCTTTTTTAGCACGTTATGTTGAGCATATTATTAAGACTTGCAACTGTCATTTGACAAATATAACTACACTCACTCTGCATTTATCCCTGTCTAATGGAGAAGTTTGGACATTGCTTTAAGTTGCCTCTGGACTTGACAGCTATTCTATCCAGCTGGCTGTTCTTCCAAGAACCCTTTTATAAGCTCCAGAAATCCTGGAAGTTATAGGGATGTGCAAAAGTGAGGACATTTTGCTCCCAGTCTAGACTCTGGCATCCTGTTTTTGTCCTTTCAGCAAACTAAGAGTTGGAGGGTCCGGTGAGACAAGAGCCCTGAGAAGATTTCCTGATCGAACTTTGCAATGTGTTTCTTCTTGCGCACTATCATTTTTGGAGCCCATTACTACATGTTTCAGTTAGATACCTATACATTTTCAATAATGGTAAAGAATGTATATTAAAAATAACATACATCCAATGCATTTTACCATAAAGTATTTTATTAGCAATAAATCTGTACAGAAATTGCATATTTCTTTGTCATAGGCAAGTTCAGTATTTTATAAAGAAAAGTTTAAAAAGCTAAGCAGCTTTTTGAGATTCTGATTATGAAAAGCAAATGTGATTATCTTGGATTCAGGTCATTGATTACAAACATAGCAGTCTGAATTTTTCAGAGGGGAAAAAAAATAGAGCTGAGAAGTTTTCCTTTAGACTCTCTTGGCTTTCTGAAGAAGAAAAAGAGAAGGAAAAGACCAAAAGCAACTTAATAAAATATTGGCATTGGAATGGGGCAGGGTTAAGTCATTTTCAAATGAATGAACACAACCAGTTCCAGCGGCCAGTGCTCTATTTAGAAGAATCTGTTGGTAGCCCATTGCCTTTGACTCTGAATGGACAAAGAAGGCACTTTTCCAGTGAAGTGGACCTGATGTAACTGAAATGGATCCAACAAGGTTCCCACTGGACACAATATGATATCTTATGAAGTGAAAACAGCACAGATTGACATGGTGTAAGTAGACCTAAAAGCTGTGACCATTCATGTGCAATAACACCTTTTTTAAAGGAAAAGTTCCTTGGCTCGGGGGAGGAGGGAGCAACCCACATGCATACTAACTCGCCTATAAAATCTTTAACACAATGATGCTTGTCCTAGATCACATGGCTGACCTGAGATTTCAACCAAAGTCAGCCTTATTTCGAAGTCTGGGCCGCGCAACTTACTTTCTCCAATTGCATCAGTCACACAACTTCTTATATTTCAGGCCCTTCTTGATGTGGGGACACTTGTTTCTGCAAACATGGTAGCAGCGGCCTCTCCCATTGGGTTGTGCACTTTGTGTACCTGTTACACAGATGGTAGGAACAAGTTGCAGACACCGCTTTTGCCTTCTGTGGAAGGAGGCACTTTTACTTCATTCTTCATCTATAGTTTGTTGTATTATGTCCCTAAAGAAGCAGGCTTCCTGCCAAAGAAATAATTTTTCCCTTATTTTTCTTTATGGCCATAGGTTAAATACTGAGATGAATAAATGTCAAAACTTCTTAGCTTTTTATGGCCCTTGAAAAATTTAAGAAGTTATAAAAGCCCAATGTAATCAATGCAAAAATAGAGCAAATTGTTAAATTTGATAATTATTTGCTAGAAGAATTAAAGAGAAAATTCAACTGTGTGGATGCTAAAGTAGCGCTTTATATATAAATTTAGACTGAAATAAGCAGCATAATTGAATTAGCATGAAGACGTTAAGTGATAAAAATGAATGTTTTTAAAGACAAAGGGTGATTAGTTGGACTGCAATAGTGAAAATCTCAATCAAGGCATCTAAGATATTTAAGACCTGTGACTTGATAGAGCCTCTGGCAACATCCGAGGAATTTCCAGACAAAACTGATGCATTTTATTACTGAAGAAATTTGGCTTGATTCACTGTTAGCCCAGATTATTATACTTTTTCTTAAAGCAAGTGATCCACCAGTATTTGCAATGCCTGTTGTATTTTAAGAAGACATTATAATTGGTGCTATTTTAAATGAATTATAGATTTCAAAGTCAATGTATGTGTGAGTACAAATGAGTACATATATATTTCAACCAGGTGTGGTTTTTTTTTGCTGTTTGAAACTTTAGCTAGAATCAGAATTGGTGAGAAATCGTAACATTAATGAGAAAAGCCTATCCATGCAATATGATAAGAATTAAGCCAGAATTTATAACACTCTCAATAAGTTCTAGAGTTAGTTTAAATTTAACATATCAAGAATGCTCAAATATTTGTAATATAAGTTGGCCAACAAAACACTGTGTGTGTGTGTTTGCAGTTCTCTTTGCTATTATAATATGAACTCCAAGGTTGGGAAATATCTTAATCTAGATTTAAATATGGAAGTCTCCTGTGAACTAGACTAATGATTCTCAGTAGGTTGCAGAGGGAAAAGGGAGTGGTACAAATCTCTGAATAGAATCATCTAGGGGGTGCCGCTCTACTGCTTCTCCACAGATCACACAGATTGGGTGAAACCAATCTTTCGCCCTGCTCATGGAGAATTGGACGTGACCTATTGCTTTTCTTGGTGCAAGTTTGTTATCTCTAGGGCTTTGGTAATCCATGAACAAGACTGACCACATTTTAATCACCTTTTTCTCATCAGTGCCAAACACATGGCATCAAATACAGTAGCCATATAGTTATTTCTTGAATACATGTAAAGCTGTATGGAGAGGCTATGAGTCAAATTGTTTCAAAGGATTAGGTTAATTCATCTTTGGGGTCAGAAAGCAGAATTGAAAGAAAAATTTGTTTAGCCAACTGAGAATGGAAAGTCCATTCCTGAAGCAGCAGCATGTTCAGTCGGCTGTGCTTCCATTCTGCTTTCTCTTTGCGCCAGAGAGATACAAAGCATCTATATGTTTATAAATAAAATACAGAGTTCCAGGAATTTTCCTATCAACTTCAAATCTAAGGAAAAAATAAGGTAGCTAAGGAAGAGGGAATAAAACAGAATTCCATTGATCTCATCACACATGCTGCAAATTTAAATCAAAATGCTAATTTGAATGTGTTGAAATGTATCTGAAATTCTGTGGTTAGGCGTGAAAATAAATTAGGGGACTTATTTGAGCTACAGGGTTATGTATTACTTGACACAAGATGAAGCCCGACTTAAGTCTGCTGGATGGTATATTCTTACAATACGGTCTGTCTTGGCATGCAAGGAAAGAGAGGCAGAAAAAGAAAGAACTGGATGCATTATTAAATGGTGCTTTATCCTAAAAAAATTAGCTCTGCGGGATATACTCTATTTGTCCAAATGTCTATACACTACATACAGTGGGGAATATTCAGTTAAGGTATAGTTCCAAAAGTTTATCTCAGTGATGGAGGTTTTTCCCCCTCTCCTTGAATTCTTATTGGATTATTATCGACTAACTTCCAATAGCCAGAAATTCAACAGTGTGTGTCTAGATGAGTATTTTCTGTTCAGTTCATCAGAATAGTCTTTTAATCGCCTCAAATGAAGGTCACAAATCTGCCAGATGGCTTGCCACGCATTTATAACAGTCAAATACAACTGACCGTCCACTGTAGGGTTTTGAGACTACCTGTTCCAGCCGGTGGCCCTCCGTGCTATCCATCCATTGCTCGTGTGCGTGTAAGCCTTCGGGTAGTCAGTTGTACCAAAACCTGTACATCAGTCCCTTTTTCTTGGATTGGGCTCTTCATTCGGTGCATTGGTACTTTTAAAAGAACAAATATCAATGTAAGAATCAAGAGATTTTATTCACTTTGTTAATTATAATTTGCCAACAGGAGGGATAGGAATGTCTCTGATGTCATTGGGGTTGGATGAATTGAGAAGAGACTGACAGGCGTGGAGAAGGTGGTTTCTCAGATTATTTCAAGCATTAGGCATGTTGGCACATTGAAGAATTAAAGCACTCAGTCTTTTATTTCACAATTAGTTTCACCACTTTGTATTTGTTCTGATTACGAACTCAGTGCAGTACTGCACTGCACAATATGGTAGCAGTAGAACCTATATGGCTATTTAATTTAAAAATGAAAATAAATAAAAAATACAATTTTTCAGTTGCATTACCACATTTCAAGGGCTCAGTACCATAGAGCTAGTTGCAGCCATAATGAACAGTGCAGATCATAGAACATTTCCATCATCACAGAAAGTTCATTGGACAATACTGATTGAACATACGGTGTTCTCAGATTTCCATGTGCTTTCCCTGTCTGCACTTCCATTCTAAATCTTTGTCTCAGTTCTGCCTGCTTGATTGTCCTTTCTTTTTAAAAGAAAGAGTAGCCGAGTTTGAAGTTACTCATTTTTTTAGTGCACTGTGCGTGCTGTTTGCTGTAGGTGCTCCTTCTTAATAATTACAGTAGTACCCTTCTATCCTGAATATACATTCAGACATTTCTCAGTAGGGCTGTGATGAAGTGCGCTTTCACCACTCCTCTTTGGTGGTGTGGTTCAGTGCCTTGGTTTTAATTCATAGAAACACTGCTGCATAGTAAATTATATTGAAATAAGTGTGGTATATCATGACATAAATATCTCCTGAAAATGAGGAAAAACAAGTTTGACACTCAGGTGGCTAATACATCACTCAGATATTAGAAAACGGATTGCACTCTCGTTGACAGGAAGTAAGTGCATAGAAGATGATTTCAGGAAAACGTAAGTAGGGAAAAGAAAACAGAAAAAAATAATAAGGATCATTGTTAGCTCATTTGCCTTATTGTGCTGCATATAGGGGTAGAAACGTAGATCATTAGCAGGTGACCACTGTTTAAGAATGTTGTGTTTTCCAGTTACTCCCTGACCAGTGTGTCTTTCTGCAAGTGTTGATGTTGACAAAATTTATCTCTGTTCTTCTGTGAGTTCTCTCATTTGCATTGCATCCATTTACTGAATTCATGCATTCTCTACTGTGTCACTTCCCTTTCATACTTCGGCTTTGCTTTGCTCTTCCCATCAACACCAGGGATTATAATTCTTAACTCTCAAATGCATCGGATATTCTAAAGAGAAGGGCCACTAAAAAGTCTTTTTTTTTTTCTTGAGTAGCAGAAATTTCTCTTTTCCTGCTGTGGAACAGTACAGAAAACAGAAGGTATTCTTGGAAATGAAAGGTATAGGATGAAATGAGACATGTTAAGGGAGGTGGTGCATTTGGAAGTAAATGATGGACTTAAGAAGGTCTGGTGACTGTGGCCAAGCATAACTAGGAATTCCTAAAGCCGGCTGCAGCCGACGCAGCAATTCAAAAGCAATCTGCGCGTTCGCCTCTTTGCTTTTGGCCAGTGAATGGCGGAGCAGCAGAGCAGCAGACTCCCAAGAGGAGAAGTAATTTCTCAACAGTTTGCTGTATTTGGGAACCCATCATCACTTAATCATACTGATACCAGAAGCTGTACAATGGAATGCGTTGTGAGACAGTGATTGGCACCTAGAACCACTTATTATTTTGTCAAGACTTTGACGTGCCAATCAATTGCACGAGCAACGCATGCTCGCTTGAAATTGATCATGGAGCACCTCATGTTAAGCATCTTGATAGTCTTTGCCAGTGTGGATCATTTATGGAATTTAGAGCTTTTACCGTGTTTCTATATTGTAACTAAGGGGGGATGACAAAAGATAGGAGCTATTGAAATTATTTTACAGCAGAATAATATTTTTTATAATGGACTCCAAAGTAGTTGTCACACTGGCCTCATTATTTAATGATTTCCTCCATGATTATCAAAGTAAAATGGGTTTATCATGGAGAATTTGAAAATTACAAGCAAATATAAAAACAAAATTAGATAATCCTAACAGTAACAATATTGTTTATAATTTGCAGATGTTTTCTTCCAATCTCTTCAAATTACCTGAGTATACTTTGAAAGGCTGTTTTTTTAATAAAACTAGTTTGTCAGACTGACAAATCTCAGAGGGAAGGCAGGGGTGGGTGGGGAGAGAGTAAGCTAAGAACTTATATGCATATGTGCATAACCCATGGACTCACAATGGTGTGATGAAGGCCGAGGTGGGGGGCGGTGCCGGGTGGAGGGGCTCAATGGGGGGAAAAGAGGGACATTTGTAATACTTTCAGGAATAAAGATAAATTAAAAAAAAAACTAGTTACCATTAAATATTATTAACATGATTTCAATAGAATATAATATATAGTAATTTACTAATCTGTTATGATTGGGTAGTTTTCTATTATAAATGAACCAGTGATGAATATTTGTGTATAAATTTTATATAAATTTTTGCATTCTATGATTATTATATGAAGTGAAATTATGAAATAGGTATGTACATAAAAGAAATTCAATATATAATGACCTATTGCTTTGCACCAGCAGTGTGTAAGAATGATATCATTTACCATAGTTTAATTAACACTAATTTATTTTTTAAAGATTGGTTGATTTCATAGTGAAAATTAGTGTTCCATTGAAAATCGCATGTCTTTGACTATTACCGAATAAACAGTTTTTATATTTTATTATCTCTTATTCTGTTAGAACTTTAGTGATTTTAATTGGTTGCTGTAAACTGTTTATTAAGGCTGTAACCCATTTATACCCTAAATTCTTGCTACACTTTTACTTCTGCTTTGTACCTGTTTTTATTTTAGGATATAGGAGTTTTTCTTTTTCTGTGTTTAAATCTGTTAACTCTTCTCTTTGGGATTTCTTCATTAATTTTATAGTTAAGAAGTAACTCTTCTTTACAGAAGACAAGACAGGCACTAACATTTTTTTTAACATCCTGTAACATTTTACTTTTACTCTTAACTCTGCAATGCTGCTGAAGTTATATTGATGTCAAATGAGATGTGGCTCTGCCTCTCGTGCTTAGTACAGTACACAGGATGTGTAGTAGGTGCTAAAGAGATAACTGAACATTTTGAATGATTACATGGCATAGATAGGATCCAAGCCTTTTGTTTATTGAGTCTGCCACATGTCAGTGAATCATACTATTTGATTACAGTAGTTTTATAATATATTAGTATTGCCCTGGCCAGTGTGGCTCAGCTGGTTGGCACGTCATCCCGTACACCAAAAGGTGGTGGCTCGATTCCTGGCCGAGGCCCACGCCCAGGTTGTGTGTTCAGTGCCCTGTTGGGGAGCGTGTGGGAGGCTGTCAGTCAATATTGCTCTCTCACATCGATGTTTCTCTTTCTCCTCCACCTCTCTTCCTCTCCCTTCCTCTCTCTAAAAATCAATAAAAATAAATATGTTAGTATCTAGTAGGAGAAAAGAACACAACTTTGCTCCCTTTTTCTAAATTTTTCTTTAAAATTCTGACCTCTTAATTCTTCCAGGTAAACTTTGACATCACTTGTCAACCTCGTGAATATTTGTTTGGCTTTTTAATTAGGGATTAGAATGGTTGGAATTTCAAAAATATATGTTTCCACTGAGGAATACTACACACACACACACACACACACACACACACACACACTTGGGCATTCGATATTTCTGAAAAAATTTGGGAAGTACTCTTAGGATTCAATGGAAATGCCTCAAATCTTATGTTCTTCTTTAAGATTATATAATAACTATGCTTTTTGCCACTTACACTTATTAGGGTAAAAATGTATATCTTTCTGTTCCATATTTTGCTTTTTAGTCATTCTACTGTAACCTATTTTTTATTGAGATTATGTTCACATAACTTATATTAAGCATTTTAAAGGAAACAATTCAGTGGTATTTATTATATTCACAGTGTTGTACAGCTGACACTTCTATCCAGTTCCAAAACATGTTCATCACTCCAAAAAGAAACACCACTTCCCTTAAGCATTTACTTTCCATTCCTCTTGCTCCAGCCCCTGGCAACCACCAATCTGCATTCAGTCTCTATAGATTCAGCTATTCTGAATATTTCCTGTAAATTGACTCATACCGTATATGACCTTTTCTGTCTGACTTCCCTTCATTGAGCGTACTGTTTTAGAGGTTCATCCATATAGAATATCTCGATGCTTCATTCCTTTGAATGGCTGAATAATATTCCACTGTCTGTGTATACGGCAATTTTATTATTCATTTATCCATTGTTGGATGTTTGGTTTTTTCCCCACCTCTTAACTACTGTAAGAAATACAGCTATAATCATGCATCAGGTATGTGTGTTTGTTTGAATACTTATTTTTGGTTTTTCTGGATGTATACATAGGAATGGAATTGCTGGGTCATATGGTCATTCTATGTTTAGTTTTTTGAGAAACCATCAAAATATTTTCCACACTGGCTGAACCATTTAACATTCTCACTGGTAACATACAATGGTTCCAGTTTCTCTAAATCCTTGCCAATACTTACTTTCTTTTTCTTTTTTTATTGTAGCCATCATATTAGGTGTAAAGTAGTATCTCACTGTGGTTTTGATCTGTCTCTCCCTAATGAGGAATGATGCTGAAAATATTTTAATGTGCTTCTTGAGCAAAACCTACTGTTTTGAATTCCATTTATTGCTACTAAATTATTTTTACAACTTTTTATTTGGATTTAGTTATGTAACATTTTTGTCATTTACTGAGACATTTGTTTAAATTGCAACCTTTTAGTCTTTTTATACCACAGCTTTAATTTTGATTCATTTCCCAGTTAACTGGAGTATATCTTTTTTTAAAGGGATTTATGTGTTAGATTTTCCGAGCCCTTGAGTATCTGATTTTTTTTTATTATTATCATATAACTTGGCTTGTTATAAAATTCTTGGCTTACAAGCTTCTCCCTCTTAATTAAGTTATTGTGAAGATTGCTCATTTGTCTCTCATGGTATTTCAATTGCAGGGGACATGTTTGATGCCCACCGGAATTTTGTTTCTTTGAAGATAAGCTATTTTTCCGAGGTTTGCAGGTTTCTTCCTTCCCTTCGGCCTCGTACTGAGAGTCTTTACCCAGGGTGGGAGGGAGGAGAAGCTTCCTTTAGTTTTGTATGGATCATGATGTGCTCTTGATTGGCAGCCTCCTTGCCCCTTTTAGGTTAAGATTTTGTCTTGAAATTTCTGAAGTTTTCCTTCAGTTTTGTCCTTGAGTTTGCTTTTACTCCATTTTTTTCTTTGCCCTCCCACTGGAATAGTGTAATTGGAGAGGCGGATCTGTTTTCTGTTCTTCCTAGTAACTCTCTTGTCGTTTCAGTCCTTGCCTGTGCTCTTGGTTCTGCGTTAGCGGCGGGATGTTCTGCGTGTTCGCTTTACACTTTGCCGTGTGCGGCGCGGGCTCCGTGTCGCCTCCTGCGTGGGAGTTTCCTGCCTCACCTGCCCCTCTTTTCAGCCTCTCGGCTCTTTGGCCTTAGATCTCTCCTTAGGCTATTTCAAAGACTACATGCCAGCCTGCCTGTGTGTTGCGGTGGTTGAGTGTCAGCCCATGAACCTGGTGGTCGGGGTTCGATTCCCGGTCAGGGCACATGCAAGGGCCGCGGGCTCGATCCCGGTGGGGGGCGTGCAGGAGGCGGCCGATCAATGACTCTCTTTACTGATGTTTCTATCCCCCTCTCTCCCTGCCTCTCTCTGAAATCAATAAAAACATTAAAAAAAATAAATAAAAAAACTACATGGCCAGCCAGCAAATGGGAGGACTAGGGTATAACCCCAGGCCTGTGTCACTGGAAACCTGTGCTTTTGTGGTTTTTAAACAATATTCAAAGAAAATATACTGAACATATGAAAAATAACTAAAACAAGAATGGTGATAGAATGTGCTTGCTTAAAAATCACTCCTGGGTTGCCAAGGTCTGTACCCTGTGAGTGACTCAGCGGGAAGGGCCTGCAGATGCTTCGCAATTGCATGCAGCAGGTGCATGTACCTGTTGGAGCATTGCCTTGTACATAAATTTAGAATATGTCTCTCAAGAGGAGAAGATGAACTAATAAAGGAAGGCGGGGCATTTCACTCCTTAGCCGCACCTTTTCTGTATCTGTGACTAATTTCTCTGCTCACATGTGTCGAGTTCTGGGCTTTCCAGCACATTCCACAGACATCACATTTCGGTAGCGTGTAAAGCGGGGAAAGCATGAACTTCGGCGCGTTTTACAGAGAGGAGCTTGCATGGCTGTCCCACCACTTCTGAATTGTGTGGATTCGACCGTCTTACCTAACCCCTGAGCACCACGGCCTGTACAAGTCCCCTCCTTACGGGCCTTGAGGATTGAATGAATCGAGGCTGCATTTACGGACCCAGCTGGAATTTGACCTCAGAAGTCATGTGTCTTATCCAGGGTTCGCCCACAGAGCGCCACCAGCCAGGCCTCGGGCGCTCAGAGCGCAGGAGGGCACGTGGGGAAGGAAACCAGCGCTTACCAGGGCCTCTGGTAGGACTGTGCCGGGGAGAGGCTCTGAACGCCGCCACCTTTGGCCTCCAGTGCCCGGCCTGGCTCCCCGCCCCTCAGGCTCCGAAACTGGCAGGAGGGGCGGCGACTCTGAGCGCTGGGTGGCTTTTCACCGGAGGCAGGGAACAGGAGCCAGAAGAGGGCCATTCCTCAGGGAAGGTTTGTAAGTAGAAGTTGCACTTCAGCTGGTGTTTTTTGCCTCCTTGGTCCTTTTGTAAATTGGATTAAATTTTTGCTCTATTGAGGGACTTGATTATTTCAAGGAAGCTTCCTTGCAACATATCTTTTTGGTAAAATGAAATCTTTTGTAATGTAAATAATCACTTCCAAATTTATATGTGGAGCAAGTTAAGATTTTTGTATGTCAGATTTTTTTTTTTCTTTTTTTCAAAAGATGGGTACAATGGTCTACCTTTGCAATAAGTAAAAACATCTTTACAGTAATTGAATGAGAAATTGATTGAATTTAATCTTCATTCTTTCACATTCTATAGAGAATAAAGAAGCATTTTAAAAATGTATAAATGCCCTGACTGAAGTGAGTAAAGAAGGCATATTTGTGTCAAGATTTGATTAGAAGTTAAGACTTCTTGTTCTCATTATAAATCAGTTTATCTTTAGAAATCACTTTTCCAGGATGCAGTTTCCCAATGCTAAATGTGGAATTTGGACTATAGTATTTCTGCATTCTATTGCAGCTCTAAAATTCTCTTATAGGAAAAAAGAAAAAGATTGACAAACCTACTTTATAATTAGCAAATTGCAAACAGTATGCTAGTACAAATAAAAATGACTCAATATTTATCTTAAGATCAAGAAGTCTGTATTTTACAAAAATTATGGATAATTATGCTTATTTTAGAATTTTAGAGTATGCCAGGCAGTCATTTAAAAGAAGATGAGATTTACGTAGACAATAAGAAAAGTAGTTATCATATAAATACAGTAAGAAAATTTTGACTTTGATATTCTAATATTGAATTACTTTATTGAGTCAGAGCAAGCTTTCCTGTATATACACACACACTAAATGAGTTTTAACTCAAATTTGGGTCATCATATATTTAGTTACACTAAATAGCATAAGGCAAAGTCCTCCAGAAAAAATAAAATGTGAAAGAAACAATGGAAAGCCCACCTTTTATTAATCTACCTGTGACACTTTTCTTCTCTGCAACCCAAGGTGCAAATACATCCTGAGTATCTCAACTTTAATTACTTTCATAAAAAATTTAATTTATATATTTTTATTGATACTGATTTGGAGAGATTTTTTATATTGTTTCATCTTTGATGTTTAGAAATATATTAAAATACATTAACCTAAGGAATAATGGATATGTAAAAGTACTGTCACTTTGCATTAATTAATTCATTCACATATTTAGTGTGAGCAGACACTATGGACAGTTTTTTGTTTTGTTTTTTTTTTTAATCCTCACCTGAGGATATTTTTTCCATTGCTTTTTCAGAGAGAGTGGAAAGGGGGGGGGAGAGAGAGATCGATTGGCTGCCTCCTGCACTTACCCTGACAGGTGCTGGGGATCGAGCCTGCAACTGAGGTACGTTCCCTTGGCTGGAATCGAACCCAGGATCCTTTGGTCTGTGGGTTGATGCTCTAACCACTGCGCCAAACTGGGTAGAGCTGCACACTATTTTGAGGTGTCAGTTATATCTTAAAACCATGTGTGTCATTAAACACATGTCTATTGACCACTTAATATGTAGCTAGTCAGAATTGAGATGTGCTTTAAATATAAAATTCATATCAAATTTCAAAGGTTTAAAAATATAAATATCTAATTTTTTGTATTGATTACATATTGAAATGATATTTTGAATAGATTGGAATAAATACAGCATATTTAAAAATTAATTTCAGCTATTTTTTTTAATGTGGCTACTAGAAAATTGGCAATTCTGTATGTGACTTGAACTACATTTTTATTGGGCAGTGCTACCATAGTTAAATAAGTTAGCTATTGTTGAGTATTGATGTGTTTGTCCTGACACAATGTATAAATATACTGATGATGGTTCATTGATAGCTCTTATCTATGAGACATCTGTGACAAATATGAAATAATAGACTTATTTATTTATTTGTCAATGTCCGGAGAACATATGAAGACAAGAGGGAAAGGTCTATACTTTAAATGACTTTGGAAAACTCGATCCACTTTGTGGCTCTTTTTCTTATTCTGAAATATTAGAAAGTGTTTGTACTTCCGGTACATGATGTGGACCAAGATTTACAAATACCTTTAAATTGTCTTGTTTTTCTAGAAAACTAGTTTTTCTCCATTAATATTTAAAAAACACCTATATATCATTCAAAGGCATGCTTCTCTTGTCTGTGTTCTCAAATGCCTGTGGCTGTAGAATGGTTTACTTTATTAGCTCTTCAGATGCATATGACTGACTTGTTTACGTCATAACTTACTTATTTATGTCATAATTTACCTGTGTTGTTCCTTTTTTTTGGTCTGCCTTTCCTTTTAAATTGTATGTCCAGCCTATCACTGGCTTATTTACTTATGTTCTCTCTAGTTGGTGTAGTAGTGTGTAACACAAATATTTATTGAATGAAAAGAGCGCCTGCTGAGGGGTAAGAGATTAACTGTACTTCCTCCACCCTCATCCCGCGTCAAAGTTATTTTGGCTTTATGGTGTCACATGTCAGGATGACCTTGAAGACTCAGCAAACCATTATGGGTTCTTGTATCAGCCATAGTTGATTGATCGATTTGGCTGCATTATTTATTTATTTTCTTATTTCTAATTTTAAAATTGCTTTTATTATAAAATGAAACAATCAAATATTGATTATCTAGTTAATATCTTGATCATGCAACTGCCCAAATGGTCTCTTACACATTTTTATGTTTAGAGATTGCTTTTGAATAAATTAATTCAATATTTAAAGTTACGAAATTTTGTTTTCTCTGCTGTAATTCTCACACGCCCTTTGTTGTTGTTTTCTTGCTCTTTAACCACCCGCACATTTCTGTATGCAGGATTCTCCCCACTTGACAATAGCGTAAATGACTTCCCCAAGATTACACAGGGAGCATAGCTAAGGCAGAGCTCGTCGTCCGGGCCTTCGATCTCATGCCCTTTCCTGCAGTTTAATCTATCAGCAGCCTAAGCAAGAAGTCGAATTCTCGATTATGAGGTCATTCTCCTGCTTCCCCACTGGCTCTTCCTTCCCCCGCCAGTTTTATTGCTGGCCTTCCTCTCGGAACCAGAGACTCTTCTGCTATTGTAAGTAACCTCTACATCCCACTGATCAGGACAAAACTTCTTGTTTCTTTGTTTGTTTTTAATCTGGTTTTATTATGATATTCATTAATAGGAATGGATCTTTTGTATTAATTGGTTTCCATTTCCCCCTAACATTTAATAATGAAGAACCTGCATCTCGGAGGGTAAAAGGAAGAATAATAACCGCTTCGTTCTATTCAGTATAAACTGCCATTCAGAGGCATCCCGGCCTCTTTGTCAAGTTTCCTTGGAGCATATCCTTATAGAAACAACAGTTTCTACATGATGGCAGTGGGGCTGCAACTGCTCCCACAAGTCCTTGACTGCTGGTTACATCTTGAGAAATTAACCCAAGAGAACTACTGGAGCACAAAAAAATTCAAATCTTATTTTAATATGAATAAGTAAGACATTTATGCGGTTAAAATTCAAAAGGTACAGAAGAGCATATAATCTCCCTCCCACCCTGGCTTCCTGCCACTGTTCCTAGTCACCCACTTCCATCAATTTGTGTAAAGGAAAGGGTGGGGAGAGTGTGCATATGTTTATGTATGCATAAAATGTGCACACTGCTTTACACTTGCTTTTTAAACTCATGATTTATTTTGAAAAATAAAAATGGAATTTATTTTGGAAAAATAAATCATCTTAGTATTAGTGAACTTACTCTCGTTATGGCTGTATTCTATTCCATTTTATGCTATTATATCATTTCACAGCTTCCTATCATTGAACACTCAGATGGTTTATGTGTTTGCTATTATAGTGGTCCCCCCTTACCTGTGGCCTTGCTTTCTGTGGTTTTAGTTACCTGTGGTCAACTTTGGTTTGAAAATATTAAATGGAACATTTCAGAAATAAACAATTCAAGGTTTAACATTATTGCTGTTCTGAGTAGTAGGATGGAAACTCTCACTGTCCCACTCCATCCCTCCCAGGATGTGACTCATCCCTTTTTCTAGCATATCCATGCTGTTTATGCTTTCTGCCTGTTAGTCACTTAGTAGCCCTCTCAATTATCAGATCGACTGTCACATTATCGCAGTGCTTGGGTTCAACTAACCCTTATGGTAATCTAACACTGCATCACAATGCCGACGTCGTTCACCTCACTTCATCTCATGAAGCAGGCATGGTGTCATCTCGCATCATCACAGGAAGTTTAGTAGAGTACAGTAAGATATTCGGAGAGAGACCACATTAATATAATTTTTATTATAGTATATTGTCATAACTGTTCTATCTTATTATTAGTTATTGTTGTTAATGTCTTACTGTTCCTAACTTTAAGTTAAATTCATCATAGGTATGTATGTGTAAGAAAAAACATAGTATTATACATAGGGCTTGTTACTATCTGTGGTTTCAGGCATCTAGTGGAGGGTCTTGAAACATGTCGTCCATGGATAAGTGGGCAACTACCATACAATCAGTGTCATTAATAATTTTGGAACACTATATATAACTATATCTATATCTATATCATCTATATATATATATACACACACACATACACACACACATACTTTAGGTCAAATTCCTGGAAGTATAATTTCATAAGAGGATATACTCATTTGTAATTTTGTTTTATTTTATACATTTTTGGGGAAAGCAAATGCATGTTTATGACACAGAATTCTTTTAAAATGAGTAAAGAATTAAGAATAAAGTTAATTTCCCTTTCAACCTTCAAGAGAGGCAGTCACTACCAGTACCACTTTTGTCACCTTCCAGAGACTGTCTGGCATATATAAGCATGTGTGATATGAGTGTTGGATAGATATACAGATGCTCCTTGACTTATGATGAGGTTACATCCTGATAAACCCATTGTAACTTGAAAATATCACTAGTTGAAATGCATTTAAAACACCTAAGCTGCTGAATATCATAGCTTACCCTAGTTGGTTTCTACTGAATGTGTGATTTGAACCATTGTAAGTCAGGGACTGTCTGTGTTCCATAGATACCTTTTACCAGAAAAAAATTCTTATTTTTTATTTGCTCTATTGCACTGGTTCTTAGCCAGGAGCGATTTTAGCCCCCTCAAAGGACAATTGGTGGTATCTTTAGACGTTTGTGGTCATCACAAGTGTATGTGTGAGTATGCTGCTGGCATCTAAGCGGCAGAGGCCACGGGTGCTACTGGATACCCTGCAATACACAGGATAGCTTGTCCCCCACTCCCCACCTCCACAAAGAATGATTTTTCTGGTCCCTAATGCCCATGGTGTCAAGGTTGGGAAGCTGGTCTATGAGGATCAAAAGGCTTTTTCCAAGATGTTGATTTTCATAGAGCTTCCAGGCTTCAGTGCTGCTCTTGATGTTAGGAACATTACTTCTCCTCTCCCTCCTCCTCCTCCCAAATGAACCATAATTGTGCATCTCACCAGCAAGAGTGATGGTTCCACTGATGTTCATTATACCCTGCTGGTCTCTTCAGGATGGTGCCAGGGGTTGCCCATATTGTCCCATGTACTCTCATTTTTGGTGTGTTCCCTCATTTTGATGAAGCAGATCTCCTGGTAGTTTGCTGAGAAATGGTATGTGAAAGATAAATTTGGAGGGACCTTGAGTTTCTATAATGTTTTAATTTCACACTGCCCACCTGATTGATGTTTTATGTGAAATTCTAGAGAGAAAATAATTTTACTTCAGAATTTGAGGCTGTTTCTTCATTGTCATATAGCTTTTGGTTTTGTTGCTCAGAGATATTGAAACATTTTTGTGATGTTTGTATATAACCTTCTCCCTGGATGTTCTGAAATTCCCCATTGATGCTCGTGATGTGGTGTGAATCTACTTTCATTCAGTGTGTTGGGTTCTCATTGGGCTTCTAATCTGAAAAATTACTCTTCAGTTCTGGAAATTTTTTTAAAAACTTCATTGACTTCTCTCCTATTTTCTTTGTTCCCGCTCTGGCACTCCTATTTGGATGTTGGAATTTTGGGGCCTTTTGTTTTCTTATATTTTTCACTGTCTTTTTGCTTCATTGTCTAGGAGATTGCCTCAAATTTTCACTCTAACTCTTCTAATCATTTACCTTCTCACTTCTATTATAATTTTAATCTTAAGTCCTTTTTTGTTCTCTAAATGTCCTTTTTATTCTATCCTGTTCCTGTTTCTAGGTGCAATTTTTGTTCTTTCTGAGATTAATGAGAGGAGTATGCTTCTTTTTTTTACTTCTCTTTGTTTAGTCTGTTTCTTCTAAGTCACCATATTCTGTTTGGTTGCATCTGGTATCTATCTCCTATGTTAGCTCTTTCATCAGCTATTTTGTAATCTTTGTCCATTTCTGATTAAGTGGATTGGACATTTTAAGTGCATGAATCAGGCTTGTTGACTTTGAACTCCATTAATGAGTAGTCAGGTGCACCCTGTAGGGAACCCCAGTGTCTGCTATCTTTAAAATTTTCCTCTTGGACGGGTCAGGTTTCTTGAAGAAGGAACTTCCAGCTTCTTATCTGGAGAGCTGCAGGTACTCTAGAAGCCTTGTGAGGGAAAAGGGTAGGGTTCTCAGAGTGCATATGATCACTTAATCTCCTGTTTTAGATTTTCACCTGCTCCTGTTTATCCCCTAGTTTATCTTCTCCAGAGAATAACCTCCAGACCTCTCACTCTTTCTTCCACAAGGTAGTCCTGGCAGCTAGACCAGGCATCTAACTGCTTCACAAACAGCTTTGATACAATTCTTCTTAAGTACACACTTCCCTGCAGCACCCTTCTCTCTCCCAGTTCCATAGGTCACTGGTGCTCCAGGTCCTAAACCATTTGTGGCTTCTGTGATATATTGGGCTATGTTTCATCTCTTCATACTATTAGCTTGAGTTGCTTTGTCTCAAGGTGCTAAATCAGTTGTGGCTAATGTCTCCTTATCACCTAGAAAAATTTTATGACTGAAATCTTTTCCTGTTTTCCCTGTTCTTATGGGTTCATGTCTTTAAGAAAAGATAATCTTTACTGTAGTTTTAGTGTGGTATCAGGGAGAGCATTCAGTGGGCCCAGGCTGCCATCTTAATTCAGAACTCTTTGTTGTACAAATCTCATTTAAAGTTTTCATTATGGGAGAGTATTGGTAGAGTTGGCCTTCTCTCTTCCCTATTTGCTGCTATATTCTTTTTTTTTTTTTTTAATGTATCTTTATTGATTTCAGAGAGAGGAAAGGAGAGGGAGAGAGAGAGAGACAGAAACATCAATGATGAGAGAGTCATTGATCAAGCCCGCAACCCGGGCATGTGCCCTGATGGGGAATCGAACCCCGATCTCCTGGATCCTAGGTCGACGCTCAACCGCTGAGCCACGCCCAGCCGGGCAACTGCTACTATGTTCTGATTTGGATTTCTACTCTGGCTCCCAGAGCCTTGGTGCTGAGCTGCTGGGGCTATTTCTGAAGCAAAACCAGGTCTCCAGTTCACTGTACTGACGGCTGTCTAATGGATGTGGCGCTACTCCTGCTGTAAGATTAGTTGGCTCTTCATGAGTTTGCTCTTGCTTTATGCTCCTGACTACACTTTTCTTTAACTCACCTTTGATCCTCAGGAATGTGCGCATAATTGTTTTGAAAATGTTTGGTATGCCAATATCCTAGATTAATCTTTGTGAGTGTTTAATGGTTGGAAGCTGTGAGTTGAGGCCCATGAGCCAGCTATCTCCTGCTTGGTGGTTTATAGGACAGCTTTACACAGGGACACATTCTTACTGACTCTCTGTAAACTAAGAGGACACTGTATTTGTGAACTGACTTTCATTCACTGATCTTTAAGGTTTTTATAGGTCTAAAACCATTCATCTTTACAAGATGCTAAGGATGTTGGTCCCGTATAGAAATAATAAATGATGGGGACAAAAAACCCTAAAATTCTATGATATCAGTCATTTCTTTCCCCCGAGAAAATGATTCCAGGACTCTTGAGTCTTATTTTGTTTCCTAGCAAACAAATGTGACAATTAGATGTGTGCAGGATGTTGACAAAATTGTTTGTTTTGTACTATGTTCAAACTAATTTTGAAACTAGTTTCATTTTAAGGACAATTCTAAGATCTGCCTGTAAAGTGACCTTTCAGTGCCTTCTAGGTTAGTACAGTCAGATTGGACATGTACAGTTGATTTGTGTTCTTGATCTAGATTGTTGTGGTCCAGTAAAACTTTATGGACATTGCAATTTGAATTTCATATAATTTTCACATGCCATAATTTTTTTTTTTTTTAAAGCATTTACAAATGTAAAAACTATTGTTCACAGATATACAAAAACTGGTGGTGAGGCAGATTTAGCCCACAGGGCATTGCTTGCTGACCCTGGTTTAAAACTTGTGTCTTGGAATGAGTTCCCTTCTTCTTATGTAAAATATTAGCCATGACACGTTAATTTGAATGTGTTGGTATAAAAACATTGGATTGGCGTAGCCATGCTCAAGTTTTTACTTCGATGGGAGAACTTCTCAAAGCCAGTTTAAACTACTCTTGTACACCCTTTTGACAACCTTTTTCTCTCCTTCCCATATGTTTTTATTATTTTGCTTTCTGCCTGTGTACTTTTAAACATTAAAAAAAAAAAATTATTGATTGATTGGAAAGAGAAAGAGAAGGAGAGAGAGAGAGAGGGAGAGAGATTTGTTGCTCCACTAGTTTATGCATTCATTGGGTGCTTCTTGTATGTGCCCTGACTGGGGATCCAGCCAGCAACCTTGGCATATTGGGACAGTGCTCTAAACAACTGAGCTACCCTGCAGGGCTGTCTGTGTACTTTTAAATAATTTCAGTTTTTTGAGTAAAGATTTTATATTATACACTGTGCTAGTTGCTTAATAGAGATGAGTTAAAACTAGATAACTTCTTGGTAGATAAAACACAATCATGAAGAGTTTTTTGCTTTCTGCCAAAATTCAACAAATTAATTTGTCTAAGGTATAGGAAGGGCTGTGATCTACCAATGTGTACATTGGCAGAAATTGTGTAGATATTTATTATCTGACCTCATATAGATGACAAATAAACACACATTCTTCTGCACGCATTTATTTCTATTTTGGCAATGCCAGCAACATCAAAGGAGTAAACAATAGGCTCTGTGTAAAATTATTAAATATTTTCAATAACTGTAAAGTAAGGAAACTTTTCTCCAGATACCCTCTGGTAATTTATTTATAAAATTAAACTTCTTTAAAAAATCTTCTCTGGAAAGGTGTATTTCTTTGGCAAAGATAGATCTCTACTTAGTAAAGATTCATGATTGAATGAGCCTAGAACAAGAGGGAGGTCTCGATGTTGGGGTCTATGCACTGAAAATAATAAAAACAGGAACATTAAAAATGAAGGAAGCCAGTCAAAGGCTGGAGAATCAAATAACAACACAATTATAGATTTCATGATAGTTATAGTAATACAGTCTCAAATGAATAATCTTTTATTTTGTTGAGGGGATTGACATTTGTGCAATATTCTTTAGTTAAATTTCAATTTATTGGATTTTTGCATCACTGCAGATTGATCTATTGAATTTGTCACAGTGGCCTTGTTTTTACCTTGATGTGTTTAATACCTGCTGGATCAGAATGCCAATCAATTTAGTTTAATTTCATTAAGTTTGCTGAAGCTTTTTAAATTAAAGTCACTGCTGACATTACCAGTAACAAAATATAGGTAATATACTCTCATATATTATTGTTCTAGAAAATAGATTGGTAATATATATTCTCTCTAACATTTTCTTACTTGGATTTTTAAATTCCCTTAATTATTTACAAGACGATAAATCATTTAACATTTTAAATTTTAATTATCTGCATGATCATTGCTTAGTATTCTGTGCCAAACTTTAAACCCAGCATAGGTTTAAGTTCTCACTAAATAGATTTCAGTTGAACTGCTTCCATCTTTTCTAGGAAAGAAATGGATTTGTTTTAAAAATTATATTGTGCTTCCCATTAACAAATATAAACTGGGGAGTGGTTCATGGCAAGTAGCTTTTTAATTCTCTTGTGCATTTTAGTTTTCAGAAAAGTCACAGTGCACTTGGCATTTATATGAAGTGTAATCACTGTTAAGATTTTTTGAGTAACATATTTTGCAATGAGCTCTGTAATATGCAATTATGGAACTCAGCTTGCATTATTAACTGATTTTATTAACTATCATTAATGCAGTATTTATAAATATTGCTCGGAGAACTGTAGTTATATTTACTAAAGATAGAATCAAGAAAAAAAACTGGTAAACTATCCTTTTACTAGAACTCTTTAGGAAGAGAAGAGCAGATGATGTCATTTCTAAAACCACTAGTAAATTCAGGAAGGGAGAAAAACCTCAAACCATCACAAATTGGTTACCTGATTACTTTTTATTCCTTCATGGCAGTGGTATGTAAGCATTACTACAGCTTTCTAGGGGGAAATTGAGCAAGCAGAAGTTTGTTCTAGCAGGGCGATTTTTCAACTGGTGTGCCGCAAAAATTTTTAGAACATTCAGTACCTGACTATTTAGTCAGGGGCACTGACCTCCTTTCCCTTAGACTGTCAAATAAAAAATAGACAACAGCCAGCACAACAATAGCTGTCTGGTGTGAGTGAATCAAAATTATACCTATTTGTTTAGTCAGACTGGCAAAAAATATATTTATTAGTGTGGCGCAGATTTTTAGTAATTAGTTTATGTGTGCCATGAGGTGACAAAGGTTGAAAATCACTGTTTTAGCATATGCTATTCTAGAACTAAAGAGATTTTGGTTATGTAGGGTTCAAGTTATTGTTGACACATTTTGTAGGGTACTTACAAATTCCTGCCTAAACATAGGAATCTTTTTTATCAGAGAGCTTAACATAAGATTTTAATCATATCTTAGACCCACAGGGTTTAAGGTTTCCAACAGGCCACCTGTCTCAGACATTTAAAAATTCACAGGACAGATGGGAAGGTGAAAAAAGTCGTCCTTGGGTAAAGAAATTCTTACATTGTGGGAACATTCACAGGCAGGGCAAGCCAGTATATCACACACATGGCCTGCATTTGTCTAGCGTTAAGGTATCATAATCACACATTTCCCTTTAGTAGCATAAATACAGAATTCATCATTTATCTCCTATTCTCTTGGTGGGCAAGAGAGGAAAAAAAAAATCAGCTTGTAAAACCTGTTGTTCAGGTGATACATGAATCAGGAAGTAAGATTATATTTTATTTTATATTAACTTTCCTAAATGTACTGTTTGTGGAATGTGTACACTGTGTAAAGCAGTGTACCATTATAGTTAAGAAATTGGGATATGGAGCTGGCTTGCCTGGGTTTAAATTTCTTTCCTGTCACTAACAGATGACTTTGGCAAGTTACTGGGTGTCCCGTGCTTCAGGTGTCTTACCTGTAAGGTGGGGATCTTAATAGTCCTTGGTAGAGTATTTGAGACGATTACATGAAGATAATATATAAAATGTGCCTAGAATAGTGCTTAGCACTGAGAGTGTTTAATAAATATTACCTATTAAATATAATACTAATTACTCGTAAAAAGTGAAAGTGGGACTTAAAGTTTTTATTTATACTTGGAAAATTTTTAAAACAAATTATTTAAAAATTTCACATTCACATTTATGTCATTGAAAGATAATGTGTTACATGACAAGGGTGAAACATAGTAATCAACGTCTACAAGCAATAGAAGCATCAGTGTAGATGCTCCAAACAAGATGGCGGCCTAGGTCACAGTTGCACCGCCGCCTCCCGCAGCCACATCAAAATTACAACTAAAATACAGAACCACCGTCACTCAGAGCCTCCTGAGATCTGGCCGAACAGAAGCCCTACAACCAGGGAACTGAAGGAGCATCGAGACTGGTAGGAGCGGCGGAGATGCAGGTGGATCTGGGCTGAATCCCAGAGACTCGGGCGCAGACCCACACCCGGTGCCGCGGGTAAACTCGGGAGGACATCTTGGCGGTGGGGGCTTCCCGGAGGAGCGAGGGGTCCCAGGCCCACATCAGGCCCTCAGCTCAGGGCTCCAGGGCCGGGAAGAGATGTCCCCACAACTCTGGCCTGTGAAACCATCAGGGACTGTCTCTGAGGGTTGCAGAGGGTGCGGGAGCCCCAGGCTTTCACCTTAAAGCGCCCGGACACGGACTCACTCGGATGTGCTCCCTCTGAGCCCAGTGCCGGGCAGCAGCCTGAAAGGAACCTGGGACATTTGGGGAGGAACTAACCTGCCTGAAATTGGGGCGAGAGGTGGAGGGGCAGCTTCCTCCCAGGCAGAAGGGCTGGCAGAGGCCATTGCTCCTTTTGCGAGCCCTCCCCACACACAGCCGGCAGGCAGGCGCCATGTTTGAATCGCCAGCGCCTGACTCACACCTTTGGCCCCGCCCCGTGATTCCCGGAGGCCCCGCCCCTCCCCACCTGCAGCTCATCCAGGCCATTTCCAGGGGCTTTTCTATGCAAGTGGCCTCTCTAGCCTCATACTTAGGACTTTCCTAAAATCTCTCAAACAAGCAGCAGCGTACCTCATATGGCTTGATAAGTGGCCCCAGGCCTGGCACTAGTGGCAGCCTGCATTGTTTCATAGCTTGGCCTCCTGGACAATGCCAAGCCCAGCACAAGTAGTAGCCAACTACAGTTTGCTGTGTAGCTCATGCTGTGTGGCCCTCTGCAAGACACTGGCAGAGGCTGACTTTGCACCTACCAGGAGACCCCAGAGACAGTGCACCTGGTGGTCAGACTTGACCACGTTGGATTACAACCCTTCCACAGCTACGAGTGACACACTCAAGGGGCGCACTTGGTGAACACCAAAGCTCCACTGAAGTAAATCCTACTCCACAGGGGTGTCTCCAGCACAGCAGCTCTTTGGCTGTAGTTGCAGCTGGTCCTCACAGCCAATTGGCCTGGGGGTTAATTCCTCCCAGTGACACCAATAGCAACCAAGGCTCAACTACAACAGGACAGTGCACATGGCCACACAGGGGAGCACCTAGAAGGCCCAGCTCAGGTTACTGGGGAGGCTGAGCTACTTGGACCCTACAGGACACTTACTACACAAAGCCACTCTACAAATTCCAGGAGGCATAGCACCTCTACCTAATACATAGAAACAAACACCTGGAAGCAGCCAAAATGTGGAGGCAAAGAAACGTCACAAAGGAAAGAACAGAAGAAATCTCTAGAAGAGGAACTAAATGAAATGGATCCAAGCAAGGTAACAGATACAGAGTTCAGAATTTTGTTTATAAGGATGCTTAAGTATATTAATAAGAGTATTACGAAAAAAACCAGAAAATCGATGACATAATAAAGTACCAATTAGAAATGAAGGCTACACGAACTGAAATGAAGAATAACTTACAGGGAATCGACAATAGAGTAATTGACGCTGAGAGTCAGATCAGCAGTTTGAAACATGAGGAAACCAAAAACACCCAACCAGAAGAGCAAAAAGAAAAAAGAATCTAGAAATATGAAGATAGCATAAGGAGCCTCTGGGACAACTTCAAGTGGCTCAACATTCATATTATTGGGGTGACAGAAGGAGAAGAAAGAGAGCAAGAAATTGAAAACCTATTTGAAAAAATAATTCCAAAAAAACTTCCCCTACCTGGGGAAAGAAATTAGAGTTTCAAGTCCAGGAAGCACAGAGGGTCCCAAACAATAGGAACCCAAAGAGGCCCACAGTAAGACACATCATAATTAAAATGTCTAAGGTTAAAGGTGAAGAGAGAATCTTAAAAGCAGCAAAAGAAAAGCAATTAGTTACCTGCAAGGGAGCACCCATACAACTGTCAGCTGATTTCTCAACAGAAACCTTTCAGGCCAGAAGAGAGTGGCAAGAAATATTCAAAGTGATGAAAAACATGGAACTACAACCAAGATTGCTCTACCCAGCAAAGCTGTCATTTAGAACTGAAGGTCAGATAAAGAGCTTCACAGACAAGGAAAAGCTAAAGGAGTTCATCACCACCAGACCAGCACTACAGGAAATGTTGAAGGGTCTTCTTTAAGAAGAAGCTAATGAACAAAAGAATCTGACGAACTAAATAGATCCAGAGACATTGATGCAGGCAACAGACGATCATATTTTAGAGGGAAGGGGGGTGGAGGGTGGGAAGAGATTAACCGAAGAAATTATATGCATATATGCATAACCCATGGACACAGTCAGCAATGGGGTGAAGGCCTGGGGAGGGGGAGGGAGTGAGGTGGAGGGGTCAGTTGGGGGGAAAATGGGACACCTGTAATACTTTCAACAATAAAGATAAATTAAAAAAGAAAAAGCATCAGGGTAGTGTACTGAGAACCATGATTGATCCAGCATTATTAGGAACATGATAGAAAATTAGATTTCCAGGCCCAGACCCAGAATGACTAGATCAGAAACCTTGGGTTGGGCCACGAAATGTGTTTTCACAATCCCTGTGGATGACTGATAGATGCTGAAGTTTGAGGGCCACTGCTTTAGATGTGTATTTTTTGAGGGTCTACTATATTTGTTCTGGGTAACAGAGAACCTGAACATGAGAAATTAGATTCCTCTCTAATGGTCATTTCAGTGGTGTGTGTGGGGAGGGGAGGGGCAGAAAAGAAATATGTAAAGAAGCATAAAAGCCCAAGAATTTCAGGTAATGGAAGTATGAAAAAACAAAACAAGGAAATGGTGTTGGTGAATGATAGGGAGAATTGAGAAGACCCAAGATAGGGCATTCATGGAATACCTGAAGATATGACATCTGAGGTTAAACCTCAATCATGAGAACAATAAATAAATTGGTGAAAGAGCAATCTTGGAAGATTGAACACTTAGCGCAAAGGCAATAAAATGGGGATGCCTTAAAGGGGGAATCTATTCTTAGTCTACTAGTAATTACTGTTGGCAATGTAAAAGAATATTAATTAGAAGTAGGGTCAATTTGATTACTGCAGACAGTAAGGAAAGGGTTCATCATTAAGTTTTTGATAGGGAATTATTCTAAACTATTTAAAGTGCCCGTGTCATTTCACTTCTAGACACTCTACCTAAGGCTGAGTGTCATGCATTCTCATTCTTTTATCAACTGATGCACCAAAATCACTTTTTTACCTCTGGAGGCTGCTTTGGGTAGACAGTAACTTGTGACACATTTGATCATTCTGGGCTGTGGTTACCAGTGGACTAGGTAAAACATTTTCTTGTGGAGTTATGGTTATCTAGTCAGCTTCAGAGTCTCTTGTTCAGAACTTAAATAAATGTCTTTAGTCTATTTTTTGTTGCCCCCTACATGTGTAAGTTAATGTATATAATGTCTGATTATCACATTACGTAACTATCACCTCTTCCTTGACTAGTTTGCTATTAACTAACTTCCACAAGAAAAATCATCCTGAATATAGGATGAAGATGATCCTGACTTTCAATTTTAAGTGCAAGGGGCATGTTTTTCTAAATTATATACCAGCTCAATAATTTTAGATTTTAAAAAATGAAATTTTATTTCAATATGTGCATATTATAATTGTAATTAACTAAATTTTTAACTCACACTGTGGCAAGACTAAGAGTAATAAGTGTAATTATAACACTTCCTTTTTTCAGTCTTTGCATGATAAAAGTCAAGTGTACAAAATGAGAGAGAGCATATTTTAAAATCCAAGACGTGCATTCAAATCCTAGCATCTCCACTTGTGATTCCATGATTGAGCCAGTTACAGTTCTCTGTGACTTAATTTCATTGTCTATAAGATTTGAATATAAAAATATTTCGGGTTTGTTAACCTAGTTTTGAAATATTACAACCACTTAAACAAGCAAATAAACCTGGCCTGGTGTGGCTCATTGGTTGAGCTTCGACCTAGCATCCAGGAGATCGTGGTTCGATTCCCAGTCAGGGCACATGCCTGGGCTGCGGGCTCAATTCCCAGTCGGGGGCGTGCAGGAGACAGCCGATCAGTGATGACTTTTTCATCATTGATGTTTCCATCTCTCTCTCCCTCTCCGTTTCTCTCTGAAATTAATAAAGATATATTTAAAAAAAAAATAGTTTAGCCCCGCCGGGAGTGGCTCAGCGGTTGAGCTTTGACCTAGGATCAGGTGATCAGGGTTCGATTTCCGGTCAGGGCACATGCCCGGGTTGTGGGCTTGATCAATGACTCTCTCATCATTGATGTTTCTATCTCTCTCTCTCCCTCTCCTTTCCTCTCTCTGAAATCAATAAAGATATACTTAAAATTTTTTTTTAAATAGTTTAAACAAGCAAATAAGTGATCAAAAAGTGGTAACTTTTATTTTTTCAGATTTAGTGAAAACTCTGAATTAATATTTTAAATGAAAAGCCTGTGGCTTTGTCCATCTTTGAAGTGTAGACTCTATTATTTTTACATATTATGACTATTTTTCTAACTTTTTATTTTTTAAAAAGTAACGTAACCTTAGGAACTTCTTGAAGTCTGCTTTCCACAATAACTTCCTACCATGGTTTTTGATTTCATCTTTGAAGTTGCATCATGTGGCCATTGATTGGCTAGTGTACCTTTTAAAGCATTTTCCCCCCACTCTTTTGAATGGATAAGTTTAGTTCACTCACCCTCCTGACAAGTCTTTAATGTAGTGCATATTGAAGAACTATGTTTCTGAGCATATTTTAGAAAATATCTATATTCAATATTTATTAATATTTTTCCAGTGTTATTAAACCACCACTTCACGTTTTCAGCAAGGTCCAGACATAATTTCTTTATGATTGTAAATAGCTGAATGTGCAGCTATCACTGATGAGGGCATTTTTATTTATATAGCCCCAGATAGTCATGATGTTTAGAATTAACAATACTGTTTAATCTTCTGATCATAAAAAAAAAATTTAATAAAGAGGCTAAGTATGACTCATTAAAAATTATGATGGCTTTGACGTCCATAAACACACGTTCCTAGATCTGGTTTTTATTTCCTTCTAGACACTTCTTATGCTTCTGACTTGACTATCCAAACCTAATTCTCTCCAAAGCTAGCAACCAAGCATCAGCTTCTTGTTTAAAAAGTAATGATAATGGCCCAAGAGGAGTGTTTATACTACAGCCAACTTGGAAAGCTGCTGGACCGAGCCTCTCTTTATTGGTCCCTGTGGTGGCAGATGGTATTAGATCTTTACATGTATCAGAAATATTATTTTCCAAAAGTTTGTCCTGATATTTTTCTCCCCCCAGATATCATCAGATGTTGGTTTTGTCTTTATAAAATACAAGTGGAACTGAGTGTTGGTTAGACTTTGGACAACCTTCCATCACTCAGCAGGCTCTTTCTTGAACTGGTAGGACTGGCTACTATGCACCCAACACTGGAAATCTAGAAAAATACATATCCTTGAAATAACTTCTGTTGACAGAGGAAGAGGAAGTCCCAGTGACACCTCTTAACCATAAAAACCTAACTCATGAACTACTTTTACTTTAAAAAAAACATGCAGTATTAGTTTGGCTTGAAATTCTCTGCACTCCTCATTCATTATTTAATCTTATTTTACTTTGTTCAGACAAGCTATCTGCCCTATTGTGAAGCTTCACACAGCCAATTACCTCAAGGTGTTTAGTTAATTTATTATTTAAAGCATAAATTTTATACAGGTTGTCCATTGATGACTCTCTGAGTATATGTAGTAAATGCCTTTCATCCTGCGGCCTCAGTCAGGGCTCACAGACCTACCTGCTGAGCTTGGCAGGCCAGGCAAGGTGTTGGAACATGTAAGATACCAGAGGTAATTCCACTTTACTTTCTGTTTTAAAAGAGCATCTGAAAAGTGTGCACATAGTAGCAAATTCTGAGTTGAAATTTAAATGAAGAGAACCTTGTATTTTAAATGCAGGATTCCTTTCTAGAGACATTATTAACTATTGTTATAGTCTGGATTATATTCCTATAGTCTAGGGGCATTTTAACTCTTGTTGTAGGCCCGATATTGCATTTAGAAATTTGTTTAAAGTAAACCATAATGACATGTTGCTTAAGAATATTTATATGGAAGTATTGTCTTTCAAATTTGTGGTCTGTGCACTTGAACCTGTTTTCCTTTCCTGGCTTACTTTCAGCTCTGTGTTGAGATACCATCAAGGGGTAGTATGAATGACTTGGAAAAAGGCTAGCTTAAGCAATGTGCGTATTCTACTGATGGGTTTTTATGTCATTAAGTGTCTCTATCCTACACCAAATGTGCCAGGTATTTAACTGGGGACTGGTACTAATTTCAGAGCTAATACTGAGCTGTTCCACATCAAAGCTTTCAGCAGGTGGCTTGAACTGACAGTGTAAAGAAAAAAGTGAGAGAAAATTACCATTGTACTTTAGAATTTCTCTGATTGAATTGACTGATTATACTGTCAAAGGAGCATTGGGAAGCTGGCAGGTTATGGGGAGTGAAGAAATGACAATTCTTTTAGAAAGAGTTCGTCTGTTGGTTTTTGCACAGCCAAATATTTCAAAATGATAATAAGGTTTGATGTGAGGTTTGAATTCAGTTCGTGTGAAAATTCACGTGCTCTCTGATTTGTTTTTTTTAAAGCTTGTATATTGTGTAAGGAGAGCCAGTGATTTTCTTCTTCTTATTTTTCTCTGATAAGACAAAATATTAAAACACTGTTCAAATTCCATCAGTAAATGTTAAATGACTTTTTATATTTACAAAATAGTTTTATAAAGATTTCAATTTTGTTAAGAAGTTTTACTTATTGAAAGATGGAGTAGAAAACTTACTGAATGATGCCAGGTGAAACCTGTTTATGTAATCAGTCTTATATCGTATTCTTAGATAGATCTGGTTGAGAAGAAATTCTGTCAGCCATACATGGGGATTGTCTTTTGTCTCTTAGATTCATGTTTATTCTAAAATGTTGTATTATTTAAATATTTTACAATATTCTTTAACTGGATAATTTAAAAAAATAATTAGAGAGATACAGTATCCTGGGTGCTATTAGTGGAATAATAGTGATGGTAGGCAATTTTTATTGAATACTTGCCATGTTCCAGGTACTTTGCTAAATGCTTCATGGTATCCCACTCTGCCTTCACAGTAACTATGTAAGGTAGTTTTCCTTTGTACCCTCATTTTACGGATGAGTAAATCAAGGCACAGAGAGGTTGAGTGCCTGCTGGATACCCAGAGTCGGTGGGAGGCAGAGATGAGGTAGGTGCAGCCTCTCAGAACCCCCGTGCGCATCCTCTGTCATAGCACAGACCAGGGAAACGGGCTCCTTTGGCTTTTTTTTTTTTCCTGTCAGTGTGCTAACTGCCTTCCATAGTGACAACAGGGAATTAATACAATAATTTCCCTTTTCATGGTTATTCCATTATGAATTTAATAGAACTTTTGATATAGAGTCATGAGAATTCTTAAGGGAATGGTTTAAAATGTGAAAAAAGTGTATTGAAGTGATCTATGAAAGGTGTGAGAGAGACAATTTAGCAGAGTGTAAGTTAGGTTTGGGGCGGGAAAAAAATCAATCGGGATAAATGGGTCAGCATTCATCATTTGTTCAACAAATACTTATTGTACTAGGTGCCAGGCGCTGGGCTTGGCCTGTCGGAAAGCACTGGGCGATTTATTTTTGTCGGGTCGACTCCCTGGTGGGATTATTCACAAACAACCTTTCGCTGTAAATAGGAAGCTTTAATTGCAGAAGAGAAGGGTTAAAGCCTTTCTGGGTGGACTGGGGTGCGGGGGTTCGTTTCATTGCATAATCGAGTGGGCTCTCCTTGGATTCTCATTATTCCGATGCAGCCCAACAAACCAGCAGGAAACCGCATTCCATGGGATTTCTATGGGGACTGCGGAGAATTCGTTCCAATGCTTACAGGGCAGCCGCTTGTAGCTTAAAGTAGCTTCAGGGCTAATGTGAGGAGCCGTGCAGTTCCACTTGCTACTGAACTGTAAAACTGAAAGCGTGTGCAGTGTAAATAAAACCATGTCGGGAGAATCATTCCTAATCTGGAGGCCTTCCTGGAGCTTTGGCTGACAATCTGCTATCGCTGAATGAGGGAAATAGGCAGGGAATTTGAAATATGATGCCACGCTGAAAATGTGAATATTCCTTCACTTGCTTTAAAACATACTCCCTTTAATTTTTTCCCCAGTTGGAGATGTATAGGAAACAAGGGAAAATACTCATAATTCCCCCCTCCCTCCCACTCCCCCGATATAAAAAGTCACTGGCAAACGGAGTCACACTTTCAGTGACAAACTTACTCAGCCTAGGCTTGTGGAAGATAAAGGAATCCCTACTTCGGGGTTTGTTTGTTTGATGTCTGTTGTATCTACACTGTGCAAGTACATAGTTTCCAACACCCCAGAGTGTGGTTTGCAGTGCTTTATTTTGTTACCAGGAGAACTGTCCCGTCTTCTTTGGCCACATGACATATTTGGCGGTTGGCTGCCGTGGTCTCAATTCCACGCCTCTCGTGTTTCTCCCACCGAGGCCCGCACTGCAGTGATGCCCATCCGCGTGGCCCGCTTCCCGGGCCTGTGAATCAGAATCCAAGTGCTCATCCTCTGCTGTGGCACAGACGAGGGAATGATCACATACACAAGGCCCTGCAATTGTCTTAATTCTCTGCTGTCATTCTGTTGAAATTTTTCATGTTTAATCAGGGCCCCACATTTTTATTTCGCTCTGGATTCTACCAGTCACGTAGCTGGTCCATGAGCCTCTTTCCCTTCTCTGCCACCAGCACCAGAGGTTGCATTCTGCAAGGACCAGCTCAAGTGCTGCCTACCCGTGAAGCCTTCTGGTTCCTTTGTAGACATGAGTGTCTCTTCCCCTGGAGTGCACCTCAGTCACAACCTGCTTTACACCCTGCCTTGACTCATGGTGTGCACAGCTGTCTCTCACGACGTGGACGTGGTGGCCTTGGTGGCCTTGGAGTGGAGGGCAGGTGCCCTCCAGGAATCTGCGTAATCTTCTCCCTCCATAGCCCAGCCCAGTGGCTTTCAGGGCCCCATAAATGCTTGTTGAATTGAAGTGAATTAAATAATTTGCCCTTTTATCTGAAAGAGTAAAGAAATTTACATTTAATATAAGGCTCTTTTGATAGACATATTGCCTTCATTTCAGTTCTCTTCTGATGCAGAATTACAGAGCCGGTGTCCATGGAATGGCTAATGTGATGAGATGGTACACATTTGATTCTGCCTTACTTATAAATTTAAGGTGGAGAAAATATAAATGAAATCATTTCACTAATTTTAAGACATTTAAAGAGTATGAAAATTGAGCTTAGGAGGAAAAGGTTAACTAAGGTTAAAGCGAATGCTTTTCATTTTGCTTAGCATATCGCTAAGTGGAGATTTAAAGGAACTGCTCTTTTCTCACCAAATTTCCCCACACTGCTCCTGGATTTCCTTTTAGCATAATTTAACTAAGATGTTGTAATGGGTTTAAATCATTTTAATTTTGCATATTTCATAAAGGCTATTTTCATAATATGGTTCTTTGAACCTCTTAGAAGAATAGAAAGGACAATGCTTGTTGTCTACACAGGAGGTGTAACCCTAGCAATTTAGTAACCTGCATAGACATTAGGGGTTTTCTTATTAGTTATGAAAAGAGAACACGGTTGGCTCTGCTACAGAGATTTTTAGCGGAGGGGCCATGATCGCCTGCAGAGGTTGTATAAACTCTCACAGACTGTAGACAGAATGTGTTGTCGGAACATTCGGAGAAAAGGCCCCCAAAGCATTTTCTTAAAGTGTTCAAGAGGAGGTAAGAACCAATAAGTTAGCAGAAATAAGCAATGGGATGAACACACAGACACACACACATTATAAAGCTAAATTTAAAAGTCAGTCTATTGAAGACCGATTCCTATTGAACATGAATTTGTACTATTGAAATCTGAAATCTCTGGGTTATAAAATACCTATTGACTATTACACAATTATTTTTCTGAAAATAGAAGAGACTACTAATCTTCTAAGTATAGATGTATGTATTTATGTGTAGATTAGAGCCTTAAGTCCTGGTTTTTGGATGCCCATTTTTGAGTAATGTGACATTAAGAAGCAGAGGAATTAGGCCAAATACGATCCTTTCATCAGGCCACATGGTAATAAAACAGAATAGCTACCTGCTGCATTCAGAGGAAAAACACAACTAGCCAGAGTTATTCTTGAGTATGGGAAGTTTAAGACAATGCTTGTGGCATATATGTACAGTGACTAACATGCTTTACAATAATGAAAATCCTTGCTTAGAAGCAAGTGAAACAGGTCTGAGAAGATGCCACATTCTGGGAGGCGTGATTACCCTAACCAAGCTTCTCATGCAGCATCTGACTTTCTTGTGCATCTCGTAGAGAAGGGCTGGAGGTTGGTGACAGTCTTGCATAGCTTTTTGTGGCTTGTTTTTCCATTTAGCATTTGTTTCTGTATGTGTTTTCTTGATGACTGGCCACTGGGCGCTCTGGGCACATTTAGGATCAGCACAGCACGGAGGAGCCCAAGATTGCTTACAGAAACTCAACTTGGATCATTTGGGACCCATTTGGCATTCACAGATGCACAAGACTGGTCACAAGGAAAATAGGACACCAGACATCTGACCTTGGGGACTCTCAAATGGAACAGCTCAACAAAGACTCTGAGAAGCACATCCTTCCAAACACATGGACCTTGCTGAGAGGGTGGCAATTGATAATCTTTAGGAAGGATTTTGAGTTTACTCTTAGTCATTTTCGAGTTGGTACCCCAAGTAGCAAATAAGAATCACCCTAAAATCTTGCAGCCTCACAGGCTATATCTCAAGTGTCCTTTCCCTTATTTCTCTGTCCTGTCTGTGCAGTTGACCAAGAGTTCCCTGGTGAGACCCAGAGGCTGCTTTCCGATTGCATTGACCTTCGCTGGTCCCTTCCTTAGGGTCTCTGCTGCTGCTTTTTTCCCACTCCAGGGCCAAACCCTATTTCTCTCTTTTCTTCCTGCTGCCCACCTTTTCATTCCTCCTGCTGTCTCCCATGGTAATCTTTAACACTTACTCTTAAGATCTAAGGAAGTAAATATTGGGTCTTCCTCAAAGAGAGTTAAAGGAAATGACTCTTTCCCACTGGGCTGTGAGTTGAAGATACATTGCGATATGAGAACTTTCTCTTAAAGGATACACACACACACACATATATATACATACATATATATAATTGAATCATGCTTTCAGAAAAGGAAAGTAATACTTATAATGCATAGTTGAAATTTGTAAAACTTTATAAGAGAACATTTGGGGAGTTTTGTAGCCCTCTGGTGGAGCATCGAGAGAATCCATAATGGAAATATTTGATTACTTTGATTTTAACTATTTTCAATATAACTAATACACTTAAAAAAACAGTTTTATTTGAGGACAGCCATTTTGTTTACAGATCTCCAGCTGAATATATCAACATTTATTTATTTTTAATTTTAATTTTAATTTTTTTATTATTTTTAATATTTATTGATTTCAGAGAGAGGAAGGGAGAGGGAGAGAGAGCTAGAAACAGCAATGATGAGAGAGTCATTGATCGGCTGCCTCCTGCACGCCCCCTACTGGGGATCGAGCCCACAACCCGGGCATGTGCCCTGACCGGGAATCGAACTGCGATCTCCTGGATCCTAGGTCAATGCTCAACCTCTGAGCCACGCCGGGCCGGGCAACATTTATTTTTTATACATACACTTTTTCATTATTATGAACAACTGTTTTATTCCAAATTCAAAGCATGGATAATGTATACAGTATTTTTAAAAATGGTTTATACTTTCTGTTTTTGTTAGGATTTTATTATGTGATTATTCACAGAAATTTAAAATTGGGGGGAGGGCAAGTAAGACATTTGTGGGCTATGAATGCGGAAAGGCTGCCAGGTTGTTAGAGTGCTGTGTTCCGTCTGTGTTATGTAAATGAGCAGTTACAAGCTCTTGTATGGAAGCAGTTTGACACTGAGGAAAGAACACTGAATTGAGGACAGGCCTGAGCTTTGTCCGGGTCTCAGTTATGTTGCTTGTAGATGCAGGATTCTGCAGAGGTCACAGCCCCTACCTGGAAGGTGAAGGGTTGCTTCAGGCATACTTCTGGTATGTTTTGTAGTTTTGTGGTTTTGGGATTTTTGACATCATTATGAATACTGGAAAGTCATGCTTTGGCAGTCTTTGGGGAGAAATGCATATTTATGATAATTCTAAAAACATGATCAGATAAATTAATAAAAAGCAAAGTTTACTAGCATATGGAGAGTAAGTTGATGGTAGTGTTTTCACTTTTGTATTCTGAGTTGGACATAACACCTGGTACATAGCAGACTTTCGAGAACTGTTGATTGAATACAAAACAATTTCCAGAGTCTCATTCAGAAGTTAAAAATTGCATCTAGGGTGGATTTGTTAAATGGAGTTCATTTTGTTTCAAGAGTTGACTACAAATAATTTTGTTTACAGCCTACAAATAGTTTTGTTAGCATAGATTATTTGCCTGGTGGGCTTTGGTTAAAAGTTGAGGTGATATGTGGTTATTAATGTTTTAAAAAGGAATCTGTTATTAATCATGTAATTTTAGTAAGAGAAAAAGTATATTTTTCCAAACAAATAAAAAATGTTTTTCTAAACAATATGGGGTTTTAATGTTTTCAAAATAGCTTGTTTTGATTTTTCTATAAACTGGACAAAAAAATCAAGGAAAAAATAGCCTAATAAATCATACCTTTTATGTTTTTAATAATTTCACTTGTGTATGAAATTATTTAAAATATTTCAGATATCTTTGGACTTGGAAATTACTAGGTTGTGTTTTATTTTTCTTTCTCATGAAATTATTCCACAACTAGGTTATAGCAAGTAAACTTCATCATCATCATCATCATCATCATCATCATCATCTAGCAAGTTTCATGTGCCAAGTTATGAACTCTCAGACATTATACTTTAAAAATGCAGTAATGCCACTGTAATATTAATGATAAATGGATACATTTGAAACATTTAAAAATGATCATAGCCTTAAAGCCAAAAAGAGCTGGGGAATATTAATGGTATAGAAACTGTTCTATGTGGATCTGAATTATGTATAGCAGAGAGAGATAGAAAGAGATAAATTGCATAATAAATCAAAGTTCACATGGTGTATTGTTTATTTTTAAAAAACTACACAAACTTTCTATTTATGCAGCATGTCAGCTATTTGAAAAAAAGATGAATAGTTTCAGATTCAGATTTATTTCAAAAATGAATATTTAGCACCCAATAGTGTCATACTGAATGTAGGAAAGTAATTACAGTGTATGTTTTATCATGAAGAATTCTAAGAAAGCATCAACTTCTTATACTTCAAATGCACTTTTATTCTCTGATCAATTTGTATACCTTTTGCATCTTTTTGATTTATAATAGTCAGGTATTTTAACCTTTTAAAAATCTGTAGCAGTAATGTTTAGAAGTGAGTATAAGATTATATTAAGGCAATAATTAATAGGAAATGTTCCTTCTTGATAAATCTGTTGTATTAGAATGCTACAGAGTGGGGCAAAAGTAGGTTTACAGCTGTTCCTGTAGAAAACAATACAATAAATCATAATGCAAAAATAAACTTTGTTTCTCATATACTCACAACTGTAAACCTACTTTGCCCCACCCTGTATGATTGTAGAGCAATATAAACATTGGGAACTGTTATGTGATGCGATGCATATGCAGAAATTACTTGCCGAATCCACTGATGACCAGAAAAAAAAAAAATTGATGGGCTTTCCCAATATTTTAAGATTTTAAACAACTGTCTATGTGAGGGGGATTTAAGTGGTTTGTGCATGTCCTTGCAGACATGGTTTAATATGGAAATACTGTGAAATGCTCTTTTAAGAGTTTACAACTAGTAGCCCCGGAGTACTTCTGCGCTGATGTTGGCCAGTGGTCTTTGGGTTTCTATCCCTTTGCCACTTGGGTGCAGGTGCTATAAGCCATCAGTATGCCTGTCAGTTAGGCTTCAGTGTGCTGCTTCCCCAAGACGGATGCAGGACGGCTGTGCCACTTGCTTGGGATTCTGACAGAGAACTTCGAAATCTGCAGCAGCTCACATTGCAGGTGAAAGAGCCCCGGTGCGGTTATCACCGTGGTGATTATTTTCCTTAAGGTAAAAGGCACATGTGCCAAATAAGTTATTTCTGTAACGATGTTGAAATTGGCACCGTAGATGTTCATGCCTGCATTTACTCATTCGGTAACATTTATTGCAAGGTGAGCTAGAAAAACGAGAGCGGAAATGTTCTTGTCTGTCATCGCTCATGTTTCCGCATGGGCCTAGTTAGCCCTGTGTCCTGCTGATGTCCCCACATGCCGCTTACTGTCCTGTCTAGTCGCCCCGCCCGTCAACTTGTTTGCTGCTCGCCCAGTCCAGGAGTCTGTTGATCTCCGTGGGGGGTCTTTACAGCTAAATCAGAGGCTGGTGGAGGCTCTGGGAGGGAGGTGGGAAACGAGTAAAGCTTTTAGAAAGAGTGCAAGCAGGAGAAGGATGTTCAGATGGACAGGAGACAAAGAAGGCCTTCTAGAGAGGGCCGGGAGGACCCCGTGGCAGGATGGCGAGCTGGCGGCGGCGGTGGCATTGGCAGCTGTCGGAGTTCCGCGGGGGGAGGGTTCCACGAGGTGCAAGGGGAGCCCCAGAAGCATCGTGGGCACAGCCGTCGAGCAGCTCCCAGGAGCCGTTGATCTCCTCACTGGCCGCTCCCTGGGGCTCATGTAGGTTGATGTAGAGAAGGCATCAAGCAACGTTTAGGGAAAATAATATTTTAGTGGTGTTGGTATGTCCTAAGGTTACTGAAGTTTCCTCTGGCATTTATACAGAGAATTTTATGTCTAGGAATCAGTGATAAAGCTATAATTGAGCGGGTGTATTTGACAAATACTGAGTGACAGCATTCAACATGTAGATAACAAAGGCAACACGCTTGCATATGATCAGATTATGCCAAAAAATGCATTTCTAACAAAGCTCTTGTGCTTTTATGGAACTCGAAGGGTTGACCAGATGAGACACTAATTGCCTAAGGTTTTAGTGCTTATAGACTTGCTGTTCTGTCCATTCCTGAAAATAATTTCATTAGAAAACCTTGTTTATGAAAAAACTAGTCTGTATATTTTTTATCGACCAAATGAAAACTGAGATTGGATTGTTCAGAGAAGGTGTTTCCCCCATAGGAAGCGTGCCCACTTGTTTCAGTGGGAAACAGAGTAAAATGGAAGAGATGTTTAAATGCTTTTTATTCATAGTGTTAAAAATGGTTAGAGGAAGAATTCACATTTTTCTGTAACACAGTATAACAAGCAATTAACTTTTTGGCATAGTGATAAATCTGCTTCTCTAAGAAGGTGTTTTGTGTTTTAATAAGTGGCAATACACGCTAGTGTATTCATTTTTATTGAATAGTTGAGTTAAAAAAAGTGAATTTAATTCATAAGGTATTGCCTTGGGCTTATTGAGATTTTATATATAACATTTGAATGGGATGGCATCACATTCAACAAAGTATTATTTTAAAAATATAATTAGCAATAAACCATCTTAAAGTGCCCCGGTATTTGTGAAGTGTTATCATCTTTGATCTACTCAGTCTCCAAATAAACTTGAAAACAGAAATTCTTTGGTAATGCTGAATTAGTAATAATGGAGTACAGTTTTGAAACAACAACATAATCAAAGGCTAGTTACCCAGAGACAGCACTTAAACAAAATTCTTGCCATCATGTGTTCATTCATTTATTCATGAATGTGCTCATTTGTTCATTCACTTAATTTTATTACATATCTATTCAGTTTTTAGAGGGAGTAAATATAGGCCTTAAGATTATCCATCTAGAAACTTATTAACATGATTGTGATTTATGTACTATTTGTGAAGACAAATGGTACTTGGATAGCAAATTATTCCAAACAGCAATAAAATTTTAGCTACATAAATTTTAAAAAATTTTAACAAAATAGGTATAAAAAATTTCCATTTCAACCATTTTTAAATGTGCAATTCAGTGTCATTAATTACATTTACAACCTTGTGCAACCATTGCCACTATTTCCAAAACTTTGTCATGGCCCCAAACAGAAACTCTGTACCTATTAAGCACTAACTCCCCTCCTCTCTACTTTGGTTACCTCCTAGTAACCTCTAATCTATTTTCTGTCTCTATGAATTTGCCTGAGATAAATATTTCATATAATGGAATTATACAATGTTTTTCCTTTTGTGTCTGGCTTATTGCACTTAGCATAATAATTTCAAAGTTCATTTTATCAAAACGTCATTGTGTTTTATGGCTAATTAGTATTCCAGTATAAATAAATCCCAAATTTTGTTTATCTGTTGACAGACACTTGGGTTGTTTCCATGTCTAGGCTGTTGAGAATAATGCTACAATGGGCACTGGCATACAAATATCTGTTTCAGTTCTTGTTTTCAGTTCTTTTGGTAGGTACCTCAGAATGGAATTGCTGGGTTGTAAGACAATTTTAAGCTTCAGTTTTTGGGGAACCACCAAACTGTTATCCACAGTAGCTGTACCATTTTACATTCCCTCCAGAATGTACTAGATTTCCAGTTTTCCACATCCCCACCAACACTTATTTTCCATGTATATTTTTTATTGTAGCCATTTTAGTGGGTGTGAAATAACATCCCATGGTGGTTTGAATTTTTATTTTTCTAATAATTTATCATCTTGAGCATCTATTCGTGGGCTTATTGGCATTTGTGTATCTTCTTTATAAAGATGTCTATTCAAGATCTTTGCCCATTTTTTAATTGGATTATTTATCTTTTTGTTATTGAGTTTTAATTCTTTATATATTCTTCTTATTAAACCCATATCAAATAAATGATTCTACCATCGTGTAGCTTATTATTTTTTACTTTCATGATAATGACCTATAATATACAAATGTCTTCCATTGTGATGAAGTCCAGTGCATCTATTTTTTATTTTATTGCTCAGACTTTTGGTGTCATGTTTAAGAATTCATTGCTAAATCCAAGGCCATAAAGATTTTTCCTATGTTTTCATCTGACACTTCTACAGTTTTAGTTTTTATCTTTAGATTGTTGATCCATTTGGAGCTCATTTTTGCATACGGTGTGATGAAAGAGGTCCAGCTTCATTCTTTTGCGTGTGGAAATCCATTTGTCCCAGCACCATTTGTTGAAGACACTATTCTTTCCCCTTCCCTATTGAATGGACTTGGCACCCTTACAAAAAGCAATTGGCCATAGATGTATGAGTTTATTTGTGGACTCTAAATTTTATTCCATTGGCCTACATGCCTATTTTTATGCAAGTACCACACTGTTTTGATTACAGTAGCATTATTGTAAGCTGTAAAATCAGGACGTGTGAGCACTCCAACTTTGTTCTCTGTTTCAAGACTGTTTTGACTGTTTGAAACCCCTTGAAATTGCATATGAATTTCAGGGTTGGCTTTTCCATTTCTCCAAAATAGGCTGTTGGAATTTTGATAGAGATTGGGTTGAATCTGTAGGTTTCTTTTGTAGTATTGACGTCTTAGCAATATTAAATCTTCTGATCCATGAGAATGCTTTCTTTACATTTACCTATTTATCTGTTTATCTATCTATAGACTTTATATTTTAGAGCAGTTTTAGGTTCACAGAAATATTGAGCAGAAGCTATAGAGATTTGCTATATATTTCCTACTCCCATATCCATTAATTTTTTTTTTCAATCCTCACCCAAGGATATTTTTTTCCATTGCTTTTCAGAGAGAGTGAGGGGGGGGGAGAGAGAGAGAGAGAGACATGAATGTGAGAGAGACATATCCATTGGTTGCCTCCTGCACACATCCCAACTGGGGCTGGGATCAAGCCTGCAACTGAGGTACATGCCCTTGGCTGGCATTGAACTGAGACCCTTCAGTCCACAGGCCCATGCTCTAACCACTGAACCAAACCGGCCAGGGCCCACAGCCATTAATTTTTTAATGGAATTTAAATTATTCTTTAATTTCTTTCAGCAGTCTTTTGTAGTTTCATGTATACGTACTTAACCTCCTTGGTTAAATTTATTCTTAGATATTTCATTTTTTAGATGCTAGTATAAATGGAATTGCTTTAAAAAAAATTCTCACCCAAGGATACATTTTTTTTTTTTTTTAATTTTAGAGAGAGAGGAAGGGAAAGAGAGAGAGACATGAATGTGAGAGGGAAGCATCAACTGGTTGCCTCCTCTACCCTTTCCTGGTGTTTGAACCCAGAACCCAGGTATATGCCCTGACCGGGAATTGATGCATGGGATGGCACTCAGCCAGTTGAGCCACACCAGTCAGGACTGGAATTGCTTTTGTAATTTCATTTTTTCATTGTCCATTCTTGTTCTATAGAAACAACTGATTTTTTTGTTGGTCTTGTAACCTGCAACTTTGTTGAATTAGTTTGTTATCGCTATTAGTTTTCTAGTGAGTTCCTTGAGATTTTTTATTTGTAGGATCATGTCATCTGTGAACAGAGATAGTTTCTACTTCTTCCTTTTCCATTTTACGCCTTTTATTTCTTTTTCTTGTGTAATTGCTCTGTCATGAAATTCCAGTACCATTTTGAATAAGCAATGATGAAAGTAGGGATTTTTGTCCTGTTCCTGATCTTAGGGGTTGAGCTTTCAGTCTTTTTCCATTAATTAAGATGTTAATGGGTTTTTTAAAATGCCCTTTTTCATGTCGAGGAAGATTCCTTCTATTGCTAGTTTTTTTAGTGCTTTTATCATGAAAGGGGTTAAATTTTGTCAAATGCCTTTTATACAGCAGTTGTTCATTTAATGTGCACTGTATTGTTGGACCCTAGTTCAGAACTCTTAAAACATAGTCAAATTTGTATTCCCAGGATAAATCCCACTTGGTCATGGTGTATAATCTTTAATACTCTATTGCACTTGGTTTGCTAGTATTGTGTTGAGTATTGGTTGTATAAATTTTATTCTTTGCCAGACTACCATGGAGGATTTCCTTGGATGCCTCCTTTGAAAAGGCATTTCTACCAGAGATATGATAGATCTTCTGAGCCTCACTCATCTGAGTGAATCAAGTTAAATTTTACTTATATTTTTATAAGTGGCCTTTGCACTTAGAGAATAAAAAATAATTTCATCTGTATGTAATGTTAGAAATGCTTATGGAGTTTCTGTTAGGTGTCAAGTGATGGGTTAAATATCTTACTACGCTATGTCATTGAAAGGTCATAACTATTAGTATCCTCATTTCACAAATGAGGACATGGGAACTTGGAGCTCCTAAGTGGTAAAGGAAAGGGTTCTTAGCCCTTTTAAGCCCTAGTTTTAGTCCTTGATGCCTGGTTCCTAACTCTACATTATGTCTGACCTGAGACACCAGCCTGTATACAATATTACTGAGAAAGAACGATGGTGCTTATAACTAAAGAATACCACATGATGGGTCTGTTTCCATACTTTTATTTTCTCCTGCTCAGAACTCTTCAAATATAGCAAAAACACCAGTAACAGGAATTCATAGGACTAGGGTAATTATATTTTTGTATTTTAATGTTATAGATGAGTGGATGAAATGATGGAAAAATATTAAAGGAAATCCCAGCATGCCATGAATATAATCTTTATAAATCTAAATGCACATGAATCAGCCTTCATCATTTCTAAACATCTTAGGCACTTTATAGGACAGCAAGATTTCTCAGTAAAACAACGTGATTCTTCTATGTAAATGTTGTGGCATAACAGGTGTGTTGGCTAGTGATAAGATTCTCTGCCAAGCAACAAATAAATAATTGCACATGAATCCCAGGAAGATGTTAGCCCTGGGGCATATCTGAATGCAATTTTTAAAGTGACATTCTATTTTTTTTTAGCATCAGAAATAGCTGCATTCCCCTTTCTTGAATGGTGAGGTTGACACTATTTTTCACTGAATATATTTAATTTTTAATGTTTTAAAATATTATTGTGAAATAGATCATGAATTCACCTCCCTTCCCCACGCTAGTCCCTTTATCTAGATAATGCCTTTAAAATGTTTTTTGGTCATGTCTCTGTTAAGAAGTCTTTCCAGGTTTCCAAGCCTTGGTTACCTGTTTGTGGACTATCACCTGATTTGTCACTTTCTGTGTATTTGTCATAAGTTCCTTCAGGATAGAGAATGAGCTTTGTTTAACAGGGTAACCTGGGCACTTTCATCAATGGCTAGCGCTTAGGAAATGCTTACTGTTTTAAAAAATTAAGTGAATAAATGTCTGAATTGTATACCTATGGTTCAAGCTGTTCCTGTCCAGTCTATCCCAACTCTAACAATTGCTGTTCTTAACTTGGGAAAGTTACTGTTCTGGAACAAACTTTGCTACCCCTGCCAACTGGTAAATGTTAGGAGGGTGATAAAGGTGCTTCATCTATCTACCCGAATGCATTCGTTTTCAGGGAAAAACATGATACATGCTTAGTTTTTCCATGTCACTGATTATTAAAGAGTAGGGCATGATGTCAGTTAGACTGTGACATCCACCATGACACTGACCATAGGGTCTTTCTTTCATGGCAGGCCGTATGCTCACTTCTCCCTCACTGGCTCTGAAATGCTACAGCTGGTTGTAGAGTCGGCCCCTCTCAGATGGAAGATACCTCTTGTCAGATATTTACAACTTTAAGAACAGACCATTGGACAGGATTCCTTTCTTACTCTGACATTAAATTATGATTATTAAGAACTCTCAAACGTAGCCAACCTGTGTTGAAGCATCTTATCGCAGGATTCTTGTAAAAGCACCCTACTGCACTGGGCACTGGAGGCTTGGATGTGCTGAGTCTTAGGTATGCCGAGGCAGCCGTCTTTATAGTCCATTCTGGGTAAAGTTTCTAAAATATCTGAAACAAACCAATTTTCATGTTAAAATAAATCAGTGTCTAAGGCAAAAGACTCGCTTCAAATCCTGTACTTTTTCTTCTCTTTGCCTACATCTCTCCTCTGATCTCATGTAAGTTTTGGATGGCATCATTGTTTCTAAAAGGAAACAAAGCAAGCAAATGTGTAGTCAAAATATCAAGTAATTAATATGTAGAGTTAAATTTGAGTATTAAAAGAATGCATTAGTGGACCAATTGGGTCCTGAATTTGTGTTGGTTGGTGGAAAACAGTTTAAATCAATTCATGAAACTTCCTAGATGTCCTTTACACAATCAACGTCAACGTTAAGACACATAGGAAGAAAATAAAGGAGATGTAGGAAGTGAGAAATGGGCAGGAATTTGTAAAACATTATTTTCTAATTGCAGAATGAGTTATTTCCACCCAGGAGTGATATCCAAAAGGTTTATTAACAGAACAGCGTCGCCGCTGACTCCTCAGAGCATAGGTCATTGTCCTGGAGGCCCGTTAGGTTGTTGCACTAGGTGGGCACCGGACTGAGATTATTTAAAAACTTGTTTGGAAGCGCAGCCATATTTTAATAAATTGGTGGGTCGATATTAGAGCTTCCTACTTTCCTTCCACTGTCTTCGATGATGCTGGCATTGCCTGACTAGCAATGGCATCTCTGGAGAGGAGAAAAAGGAAAGCTGCTTTGAAATTTATTCTACGCAGTTGGGAGAAATGAGGGTATTAGTCTTTAATAAATTAAACATTTTGGCAAAGGGCTTTCTTCTATATGTTTAGGAAATTTAGCTGTGTTGGGTATTATGTGCAAACAGCCTCAATTTCGGCAACGTAACTCTGATTTATCGTCACAGAACCGTGTCTCTGAAGGAGACACTGCCACCGGCGTTCTTCTGTGGTCACGGTCAGCCTGACCCCTTGGGACTTCATCCTGGTCTCCGCACCTTGCTGGATTTGATTTGTAGCTGCTGGTAACCTGGAATAAATCACCGTAAATCACACAGGGTGGAGCAGAGAAAAGGGGGGAAGCAGTGAGATCATAAAGGACCAATCTGAGGATGAAGAAAGGGCCGATGTCGGGAAGAGCACGCTCGGGGTCAGCCCCACCGCCAGCGGAGCGCCCGAAGCCAGGGGCGGCCGCAGGTGCTGGGCGATGCCCAGGGCTCGGCGCAGCGCAGCGCAGGGCGCCTCTGAAAAGGGCGGCGAGAGCCGAAGAGAAAATGCCGTAGCGTGTGTTTCCTTAGTTTTGATTTCATGTCTTGTTCTGGTTACCTGAGTAGTCACCTTTAAGTAGACAGAAATATTGAAAACCAGAATAAAGGAAAGACAAATAAGTAACAGTGAAGAAAGGGACAGAATATTTGATGGGCATTTATTGGCTGGAATGAAGATGGTAGCTAAAAGAAAATCAAAACCGGGGTATTTTGAGAAATGATCGGAGAAGTTAACATATTAACATAAACTTAGCAAAAGTCATCAGATAAGTGTGATGCTTGTGAAGAATACTTAAATCCAAGATTGGATTTGGTGTAAGAGAAAGAAACAATTCTTGATGGTTTTGGCTATTACAAAAATAAAATCTTTTGACAACTTGATTAAAACATACAGTCCTGCCTGGCCTGGTGTGGCTCAGCGGTTGAGCATCAGCCTAGGATCCAGGAGATTGTGGTTCGATTCCCGGTCAGGGCACTTGCAGGGTTGTGGGTTCGATCCCTAGTCGGGGTTGTGCAGGAGGCAGCCGATCGGTGACTCTCTCATCACTGATGTTTCTCTCTCTCTCTCCCCCTCTCCTCTCCTCTCTCTGAAATCAATAAAGATACATTTAAAAAACAAACAAACAAAAAATATACAGTCCTCTCAGATGTGGCTGGATTATGAGTTACTGGGTGTGACTGCCAGGTGTCCATTCTCTTAAGAGAAAAGGGAAAGCGCCCTTTTCCCTGGGATTTCCATTGTCTTCCTTAGCAATGCAGTTAGTCCTTGTAGTCAATCCTTACAGTTTATACCAATGCACAGATTCTTAATGTGGTTAGTAGCCTTCGGCGTGTTCACTTGTAAGTCAAGGACAGGGTAGGGGCAGGGCAGTGATGTATGGAATTCAGGAGTGCTCGTAGGTTGGAGACGGCGGTAGGAGCGCTCGCTGTAGAATTCAGGCGGGAAGCTTTGTGTCCTGATTTTGCATGTACCTCATATTTTGCTACCACTCTAGTGTCATGAAGGGTCACTAGTATACTCCCTGGTAAAAGAGTCTTTGATGTTACAGCCTCGGCACTTGAGTCCCCTTCATGGCATCGATGTTGTTATGAGTGAGGAGTATAGCCTTGGAGGGGTGGTGGTTTCCAGTGGACAGTTGGGGAAACAAAGTAGGGACATCTGAATTCTGTTCTCAGCGATGACAGGGCCATTAGTATGAGTGTGTAGATGTGTAGCGGAGGCATTGTACAGTTGTGTGTATTTATGGAGGCAGAAAAGGAGGGGTGCTCGGTGGAGCAAGGGAGTATTTACAGAATTACAGGAATATCGAAATCATCCACAGTAAGGGTTGGACACTAGAGGAAAAAGTGCTGTCAGATACTCAGATTGTGTAGGTTCAAATATAGAGAAACAGGCATAAAGCAGGGAAAGGGAAGAGCTAAATCTTACTGAGTGAAATTGGGACAGAAACTCCCTCCCATATTATAATTCACTTTTGATTAAAAAAGAAGAATTTTGCTATGATTTCATAGTTCCACCATATAATTTGAAGAAATTGTTAATGTAATTTCAAATTTTATCTTTTAAACATTGAGTAGTTTGGGAGGTTATGCCCAATATTGCTTTTATGTTGCCTAATTGGTAACTTGTTAACATTTTAATTTAATATCAGTGAGGAAAAAATTAAAATTAAATGGCTGCTATAAAATGTGATTAGTGGTTCAGGTAACAAAAATGAAGTCTCTTCTCTGGGCTTACGCATATCTGCCTGCAGCCCTTCTCCTTACCAATATTCCCCGTGTACTCTCTGCCAGCCAACTTTTACTGCATGTAAATGTCAAGCAAACAAACTTCTAGAAATTCTTTTCTCTAAAACCACTGCTTCTCATCTCTTTGACATATATGCAGACAAACTGTATAGTACTTTTCATTTGTCTCTGTTTCTCTGTGGTTCTACTGTGGCTACCATGTGTGATTTTTCTCCAAGTAATTTAATACATAATTTAACTATAAGAACTTTCTTCATGAAATCTCCCCCTGCCCCCATATAGGGATGTATACAGAGTATTCAATAGGTAATCAATAAATGATTGATGAGTGAAAAATCACCTGAATGAATAAATCATATTGATCCTCTTTAGAAGGATGACAGTTGTGTGTGTTAGGTTTAGGTTTCAAATTTATTAACTGAAAGTGTTGTAGTTTTAGTTTTGAAAAATATGTGTTATATTTTTCCTGGATGTCTTTTCTTAGTAACAAGTATGTAAGTAGTTTGAAATTTTCAACACTTTTCTCTAGGCTACTTCTCTGCTGCCTTTATTTTTCATGCCATTTTATTTTAGTTATATCAGATTAAATAATATCTCATAGCATAATTTATTTTATAGGTAGTTTAAATAAACTGCATCATTTCAATTTACCTAGAACACAAACTAAAAATTGTCATAAATAAAACAAATGCAGCAGTAAAATGCATAGGCATATAATTGTATTACTAAATAATAATTACCTCTTGTTATCAGTATGTTTTTTCTAATCATATTTCATTTTTCTTGCCCTTGATTATGTTAAGGATGTAATCATTTTGAATATTTTATTTCACTCTAGGTTCAAAACTCTTCTTTATACTTAATTTGTGATTCTCCATATTGGTGGGATTTGGTCCTGTCCGGAGGTCATTTAGAATTTCTTTCTCTGCTCTCTCGCACCAACATGTAAACTGGCTCAAACCTTCCCACCATCAAAACGGCCTCTCTTTCCCCCTGCCTCCTTCTAGCTAAGCTTTTCCTTCACAGACAGGTTTCTCAAAACAACGATATATACTGAAAATGTCCACTTTTCTAAAGAAATCTGACTTTGTTCCCACTGTCTCCCATCCTTTACCTTCAGGGACATTCTTCTGGCAGTGACCACTTAATTGTCAACATCCAGTGCTCACTTTCGCTTTTCATCTTTGGACTTTGTGGACAAGTCCGTTCTCCCAGAAAATATCTCTTTCTCTGACTTTAGTAACACCTTTCTTTTGAGTATTCTTCTGATTTCCTTTAAGTTGCCTTTCTGGCTCCATTTCCCCCCTGCCACTCCTTCGTCTTTTGGTGTGCTTTAAGAAATTGGCTCTTGAGTTTTTCCGTCTCACACTGTGCTCTCTCGGAGCCAGCTCAGCTGAGCTCAGGACTTAAATCAAAGGCTCTTCTGTCCACCTGCTCTCCTCCACGGCATCTGTTTCTGCCATGTTCAGGCCTGTATGATTTCTGGCCCAGAGCTGCATAGAGTTCTGATCATTCCCTTCCTTACACTTCCCTGGTAATCCTGTGATTACTCTTCTTTAATCAAGAGTGATCTCCTACATGCATTATAATCATGTCTCCCATTGCTTGGGATCCTTTAATGACTGCTCATTGTCTAAATATAAAGGTTGACCTTTTGGATGAGCCCTTAGGAATTCTATGATCTGACCCTTACTGAACTCTCCAGCGTCATAGTTGGTCTCCCTCTGCTCCTGCCATCTTCGGGTCATCTTCAGGTCATCTCCGGGTCGTGCTCCTGTGCTCTGTGAGTTGCCCTGCCGCTTTATGACTTCTCACTTTCCTCCTCATGCTTCTTTGGCTTCAATACATCCAATTTATTGCTGCCATTATCCCTGGAAACTTTTATTCTAGTGACTTGTCTGAAGGACTACTTACCCAATGAGATGTCCTTGACCTGCTCCAAGGTAGAATTGGCCACTGTCTCCTTTGTAGCTTCACAGGACCCTGAACTGTGGTCCCTGCCCTCTCGAAACTTATACTGTAGTCAGGAACACAGGCAAACAAGCAATTAGAACCTGGTGTGACCGGTGTTCCCATTGGGAAGAATTGGGTGCCACTGAGTATATTGAAACGGTACTTGACTCTGACTTCCAGAGGAAGTGACTGCTGAGGAGAGATTTGGAGAATGAGTTGATCTTACCTAGGAGAGGGGGAAGAGGGGAAGGGGGGTGATTCCAGACAGAAAAGGCCCTGGAGAGTAGAGGGACAGAGGAGCCGATTGGTCTCCTTATGGCTGGAGTGTAAATTCAGGGAGCATGGAGAAGAGAACAAGAGCTGGTTCATACAAGGCCTTTAAAACATGCTGATGAGTTTGGAGCTTATGCTAAACACCATGGAAAGCCACATAAGCTTGAGTAGAAGAGAGACCTGAGCAGATAACACTGTAGAAGGCTCTCTCTGATTGTAGTAACAAGAAAAATTTGGAAGGGGGCTGATGAATGGGGGCTGCAAAGAGAGGAGCTTGGAGGTTATCGCAGCAGGTCAGGAAAGATGAGTGGCCCAGAGTAGGTGGCAGCACACGGGAATAGAAGCTGATGGACTATAGAACTCTTAGGAGGGGCGGAGAATTTTTAAGTGACTGGGTATCTGAGGAAGTTACTGTAAGAAATGCAGGGCGCTGCCCAGTATTTTGTGTTTTGATGTGGACAGTGGGTGGTGCCGTTGAACAAGGACAGACATCACTGGGGAGTCAAGCTGGCACGGGGATATGAAGATCTCAGTTTTGTTTGAGGATCCAGTGTGACATGGAAATAGAGAGGGCTAGTAGACAGTCTGAAACCTAAAGACAGTCTCACTTGTTCATCTCCTTTTACTGGACTGTAACCTTTTTTAATTGAATTTATTGGCACGACATTGGCTAATAAAATGATATAGGCTTCAGGTGCACAGTTATAGAGCACGTCATCTGTAAACTGCACTCCGTGGTCGCCACCCCAGGTCAGGTCTCCTTTCATCGCCACTTACCCCCTGTGCCCTCTCCTGTCTCCCCCCCCCCCCTTTCCCTCTGGGAATCACTGTACTGTTGTCTGCGAGTTTCCTGGTGTGTGTTTTCCTTTTCTCTTCACCTTTTTCACCCAGTCTCCCGACCCCCCTCCCCTCTGACATCTGGACTGTGACATTTTTGATCATGTCTGAGTCATCTTCAAATGCCTTGTGACTGTAATGTAGTTGGTTTTCAGGAACTATTTGAATGAATGAAGGAAGGAATGAAATGGAAATACTCTTTAGGGTGATCTTCCCTCTCTACTCTTCTCCACAAATGGGCTGTGTTTAGAATTTTAGCCAATTAAGATTAGCCTGTTAGCCTTTTCAGAATTCTTATTATGAGTACTTCTGGTATACAGAAGAGCTGGAAACAATAATACATTCTGAAATATCAGAGATAAATCCAAGAACCCTTTTCCTCCTCAGAATTTATAAACACATCTTTCCTGATCTCATGCTGCTGGTGGTATCTGCTTTTTCCTCCCTGAGATTCAGGTTGTGACTTTAATGAAGGCCTCACATAGGTACTCAGGCAGTATTTTGTGTTATCCGTGTTAATGTTCAGATAATGAAAAATGACTGTAGCTTTAAAGTCTAAGTAGTTCAGATTTTTTTGCAAGGTACGCTTACCCACATAATGAGAAAATGAATCATGCTTTTCAAAGTGGATCCAATTGGGTGTCATTTTCTCCCTATATTTATATTCAGTTTGGAGCTATTCTGGCATTATCCCTAGATATTATGAAGGAAAAGTGGTAGGGATACTTGGGTGAAATAATATTGCCCAAGAAATAACAAATGTGTTCTTGAATGAATGGATAATTTCTTGAGAAGCCACAGGCGTGCGCACGTACACACACACACACACATACACACACACATGCACACGTACACGCCCCTTTCGTGTAAGGGTCTGTGTTATAATGCTGGCCAAGGAAAATCTTTGGAAGAGAGCCACTCGGGAACAGCAGATGTTCATTTTGGTTCCTTTGTCATTGTGAGTCAAGGTTAGGACTTGGGAACTAAATAATAGAACTGAACTAGGATTTTTTCTTCCAGCTAGCAATCCCCAAGGTCATGGACTCTGTCTTCAAAAATTCTAGAGATCTGAAGTGATTAAGAATTGAACTTTCTTATGTTTATCGCACACCACTAGGGAAGAAATCAAGTGAGTCTGAGCCCTGATGAGGAATGCCTGGGTCTCAGTCAAGGTAGATGCAATCAGAGTATAATTCAAGGTGCTGGGATAGGAGATCACTGATTTCTACAAAAAGACAAGTAGATACCAAAAAGAAAAAGTCATTCTTGATCTTTATTTTCGAGTTGCAAATTAAGCCTCTGAAAAAGCATCCTTGATTGAGGTGAACCATGCATACTTTTAAGTTACATTTTGCTTAACTCTGTCTCTCCAGTATTAGTATACCCTGGCTCTACCATGCACTTGGAGATCTGTTTGGCTGAAACTACTAAAATAGTTTCATAAGAAGTTATCTTACAGCATTGAAGGGTTTTGATGATTTTATTGTAGAGATGTTCTGGTCTCCAGCAAGGAAGTAATAGAATTTAAGTGTATTTTTAAAGGGAAAGTTTTTTGCATAGATACCTTCAGTTATAATATCTAAGCTCATGACTCATCCTTTCACCATATTTCCTTTCTGAGCTCTATTCTGAATATCAAAGTGCCTATGTGACATCAGGACAACTTTGATGTCATCATGGTGATAGCTCAAATTCTGCAGGTCTCAAACCGAACTCACGGCTTTTCCCTCCAGCCTGATCTGGCTCACGCGCCTCCTGTCTCGGCACAGCCTCACCCCCGTTGAGGTGTGCAGTCAGAAGCCCGGCTAGGAACGTGTCCATGCCTCTGGCCTCCTTCATCTCATAGTCATCAGCAAGCCTTTTAGATTTGTTATTTATTGTTTCTAGAATCTATCTCCCTCTCCCCAATTCCCTTGGGATACTCTAGTCTCCCAAGACTAGGTTCTCAACTAGGGGCAATTTTGTCCCCGAGTAGACATTTAGCATATCTGGAGACATTTTTGGATGTCAGTAGTTGGGAATTGCTACTGGTATCCAGTGGATGGAAACCGGGGATTCTGCTAAACAGCCTACAATGCACAGGAAAGCCCCCCCAACAAAGGATTATCTAGTCCAGAACATCAGTCATGCTAAGGTTGAGAACTCCTGCTCTAGTCCACGCCATTCCTGGATCATCACAGGAGCCTTTGAACTGGCCGTCCTCCGCCTAGTCCTTAAGCAATGCGAATTCAGCTCCAGCATCCCTAATGGCTTCTCACAACTGTCAGGGTAAGGACACTTCTAATGGCCTGTTCTCCAGCCCCCATTCTGTTGTTCCCAGCTTGCTCTCTGTCCTCTGTCTGTGTTGGCTTCATTCTCACCTTTGCACGTGCTTTGCTCTCCCTGCCTATGGCTTTCGCACACACTCCCCTCCGCCCGGAACAGCCTGCCCACCTCTGTTGGTGATTCTTGTTTCTTCTTCGGTTTGTAGTTATAACGCTACTGAACTTGAGTAGCTCTCTTTGAACCCTACTCTAGATTAATCTTCTAATACAAATTCCTATAGTCCTGAATTTAGTGTTCCAATTAAATTCTTTTATTAATTTTCTTTTATTGACAGTATTACAGATGTCCCTCACTTCCCCCTCCCCCTTGGCCTCCCCTGCACCTACCCCTCACCCCCCTCCCAGGCCTTCATCAGATTGTCTGTGTCCGTAGGTTATGAGTATATGCATATATGTTCTTAGGTTAATCTGTTCCAGCTTCCCCCTCCCTCCCAAGATCTGTTGGTCAGTTCCATGTATCCATGCCTCTGGTCCTATTTTGTTCATCAGTTTATTTTATTCATTGGATTCCACATACAAGTGAGATCATGTGGTACTTGTCTTTCTTTGCCTGACTTATTTTGCTTAGCATAATATTCTCCAGGTCCATCCATGCTGTCCCAAAGGATAAAAGATCCTTCTTTTTTTATAGCTGCATAGTATTCCATGGTGTAAATGCCCCACAGCTTTTTTATCTACTCATCTACTGATGGGCACTTGAGCTATTTCCAGACGTTAGCTATTATAAATAACACTGCAATGAACATAGGGGTACATATATTATTTCTGATTGATGTTTCAGGAGTCTTAGGATATATTTCCAGAAGTGGGATCACTGGGCTTTATTGTGTCACTCCAGTTTGTGGTAAATTTGTTTACTCTTTTTAAAAAATATATGAGTATACTTAAACAAATAATAGCTAATCCTAAACACTTATGCCAGACTCCCTTCTAGGTGCTCTATTTGTATTTTTCTTTAATCATCATAACCATATGTAATGGATGTTACTTTATGTTGTTACCTTATTTAGTAGAGAGTCTAACATCTCTGAAATTAGAATGTGTCTTATTACCAACAGCATTTTAAATTTGGCAGAAGCTGGTATTAATCCCATTTTACAAATGAGGAAGCTGAAGCACAGAGGTTCATTCATGTACCCAAGATTACATAACTGATCAGTGATGGTGTCAGGATTCCAATCCAGGCAGCCTGAAGCCAGGGACCATGTCAGCTTCAGTTCAGGGCCTTCCTGCGTTGTAATGTTGCTAATGAGGATGGTGGAGATAATATATGTCAAGCATTTAGCGCACACATATATAGTAAACACTGGATAAATGTCAGTTATGATTATTAGTAGTATGTTTATTATTTCTCTTATTGTATAATTATTTAATGCTGTCTTTTGCACAGAAAGGAGGATTTCAGAAGGGCAAGGCCCCTGTCTCTTTTGCTTCTCACTGTGTCTGTTTTCCTTAGCACTGAGCTGGGTAATAAGTGTTTTTCAAATGAATAAATGAATGCTTGAATGAAGAGAGGGACTATTAAGGAGAATTGGAGTCCTAGAGTCCTATCATTTGAAGGCACAAATGTTCATCTTGAGTGATTGGTTTGTGCCTCTCTTATGGCACTTAAGAATCTGTGTTATAACATTTATTTGTGTAATTGTCTTTTACCTCCTCAGCAGATTATAAACTCCATACACACATGGCACTGCATGCCCAGTACCTACCACAGGCTCTGTTCAGAAGGCACTCAGTACATGTTGTACATGTTGGAATTGCCCTTTCATTTCAGCTTTGCTCAGAACTCAGCACTGTCCTGGAGGAAGATGATCCCTGGTGATTTTTTTTAAACAGCAGAATAAACCTTTTTGCAGTTGATATGCTATCATTTCCAAATTGTGTTTAGGAGGGTGTCAGCTGAATATTCCTGCATATCTTTATAGATTTACTATAAGTTATGACAAAAACAGTCATCAGACTCTGTTGAAAACTAGAGGTAGAGACAGATATTTGGGAATACTCCATTTTTGTTTCTGGTTTCATCTGTGTTTAAGGGAGAATTAGTGATAATTTTCCAGAGGATTTCAGAGGAATAATTCCTCAACAGCCTTTATATACTGGCCTTAAAAATGAAAGGATGAGGGAGCAGGATTTTAAGCATTGGAGGTTGTTTATCTGAATTACTCACTGTGTTGTAGAACAGTGAATTTATTGCCTTTCCAATTGGCTACATTTATTGGAAGGCTAAAGAATGAATCTTTTTATGCCAAGGAGAATGTTAGGTCGTGGGCCTAAACAATTTACCTGGCTTCTTCCTTTTGGATCTAGTTTCATGTCTTTGGCAGCTGAATGCAAAGGATATTGTGTTCTGCCCTGTCGATGCCAAAAGTTCACAGAAGAGAGCATTTTTGGCAGAATGTGCTTGTTTTAAGGACAAAGGTGTTTGCATTTCACACTTTAATTTTCAGGGACTTGTTTGTACACTATAGGTGAGAGGTTCACAAAATCACGTATTGTGTATACTAAGCACTTGGGGATATAGCACATGTGTCACCTTGATTGGCTGCTCAGAAAGTCCATGGTGGCCTTTGTTCCCTGGACTATACACTGAGCAAGGCCCAAGAGAGAGCACTCAGTGGAATGGAAATTAATTATTGTTGTGTAGTTTCAGTATTTAAATACCTTAGAACACACAAGGGAGGATATTTTACTAAGTGCAATGACTTTTCTGACCACTAACATGATCTCTTATGTCCAGCGATTGTGCTTAAAGGTTGATACTTCTAGAAAAAGAGGAAATGAGGAGTGTCTGTGGGCACAAGCTAGCAAGCTCTACATTGTATTTTTACATATGTTATTTTTTTGTGTGCATTCTTTTTTAAATTAAATTAAATTGTATTTTATTTCTTTATCACCATTTATCCCCTCTATGCCATATAGCAGGATCCTGTAGTATATGGTTGTTTTTAAACATTTTGAAATATGTCATGATTTTGTAACATTTGTATAAGTTACTTTGTAGATCTAAATATTTGGAGGAATGTTTCAATTTCACATAATTCCAAAATTATTAAAATTAATGTGTAGAATTCTGTTAAAATACAAAGATAAGCAGAGAACAATGTAAGTGGAATTTTTTTATTGTCTATACATACAACATTCATAAACCTATATTATTTTCTTTATTATCAAATAACCAAATCAAAAGATTTTCTTCTTACAAATGAAGATGAAAGGTTTGCTTCCTTTGAGCTGACAGTTTATACTACTCTGGATCAATTTTTTAAATGTGCATATTCTTTTACCCTGCAGTTCCACTTCTACTGACAAACTCCTACAAATATATCAAGAAAATGTGTAGAAATATTTACTTCAGTATTTTTTAAAAATTTTACCTTTTATTACCAGTTTACATTTAATATTATTTTGTATTAGTTTCAGGTGTACAGCATAGTTGTAGACAATCATGTACTTTACAAAGTGTTTCCCTGGGTATTTCCAGTACCCACCTGGCACCATACATAGTTATCACAATATTTTTGATGAAATTCCCTATGCTGTACTTTACATCCCCGTGACTATTTGTAATGACCAATTTTTACTTCTTAATCGCTTCACTTTTGTTTTATTTATTATTATTATTTTTTAATATATCTGTATTGATTTCAGAGAGAGGAAAGGAGAGGGAGAGAGAGGTAGAAACATCAATGATGAGAGAGTCATTGATCGGCTGCAGCCCACAACCTGGGCATGTGCCCTGACTGGGAATCGAACCCCGATCGCCTGGATCCTAGGTCGACCCTCAACCGCTGAGCCACACCTGGCCGAGCCCTTCACCTTTGTTTTAATATCAAATTGAAAACAAGTATGTTTCTGTAGACAACTTTAAAAAATAAATTATTACATTCATCCAATGAAATGCGGGGTGATGTTTAAACAGACTGGGGTTTACCTGTATGTGCTGAAGACTCGACATATGTGCAAGTTTTAGAACAGTATCAAGAAAGTGATTTAATTCATGTGAGTAACATGAGGTCTACATATATGTGATCTTAAGTGTATATATCTCTTTTGGAAAAATATATAAGAAACATCTCATAATAATCACTTTTGGGGGTTGAAATACTTAGAGCCTGGGGGACCTTTATTTTTGCTTCTTTATTTCTCTATACTGTCTATGTTCTTTGAGTAATTGACATATAACATTATTTAGTTTCAAGTGTCTAAGATAATGATTTGATATTTGTATACATTGCACAATGTATACATTTGTATACATTGCACTGTTTACATTTTTAAAAAAATCATAAAATAGTTATAATTTTCAAGTGAAATATTCTGAATGGAATCCTTACCACTTGGCTTGGTTGTTTCTCAGATTGGATGCCATTTGATTAACTAGTAATGGAAAGAAGAAAGTGTGAAGAAAATAGAGTGTATATTTTAATTTTGCTCGTGCTGTGGCTGAGTTAATTGTCATACACTCCATGTGCCTTCCTGGACACGGTAGATGACTGCGTGTGGGACTCTGTGTGCCTTCAGCACGTGGGTGCTGTGGCCCATGCAGTTAGTCTTAGGATGTAGTCTGCCCCCCCCCAAAAAAAATGGGTATGTGTGCTACTCTCTTTTAGAGCCCATCATTGTGGGGCCCTTTCTTAGTCTGAAGAGGGGTGCTGTGTTGTCAGGGCCAAATTATAGCTTGGGTAATTACTTTGTTCACTTCCCTCTCCTCTCTTTCTAATAGTTAGTGATGCTTTTTTGTGATGATAATAAAGATGCTTAGGGATTTTCCCTCCAAATTCTTTACTGCCTTTCCATAATTCACATAATGTATTCAGAATATTGGCGAGTCTTTTATCTCTCATTTTGTAAATAGTCAAAATGAAATTTAGTGAAAGCAACTGACTCTTTGTAGAGACAATGGGTAAATTAAGACACAAAGAGTATCCGATGAACTCTCTTAAGTGTGTGCTTCATACTGTATCTCAAGAGAGTTGATGTCTTTAACTCCAAAGTGAGATCTGTCTGAGGAAATACTTTAAGAAAACATGTATTTATCAGCAGAAATCATCCTTGGATGGAAGAAAGTGCTGGGAAGAAATTTAAAGCTATGTATAATATGCTTTTGTACTTTGTAACCCAACAAATGTTAAGCCTTATAAATGTGTTGAGGAACATTTAGGCATTTTGATATATAATTAAAGGTAGAAGGGATATAGATAATTATAATTAAGTGGATAGTATAACAATAAAAATAGAGTCTGAATTATTATGGGTCAACCCTCTATTCAGCGTCGTATGTCATGGGTCTACTGCACTTGGAAAACCACTTTCACTTACGCGGGTCTTGGGATCAACGCTAGACGAACAGCAGAAAATAGCTGGATCATGTTTTAATCTGAAAGATTCCAAAATGCCAGTCAGACCCTTGGCTTGCTCTAGTTTTCAGAAATACTATGTGAAATGGGGATCATAAAGCAGAATTTGGCTCTAAAACACTAAATTAAAATTATTCTTAGGAAGGCTTCAATTAACTCCACAGCAAAACTACCAGTGTTCTCAATTTTTGTAGCTAGAGATGCTTATGAGAGTGGCAGATGGCCATACAATGCAACCATGTTATTTCATTTCCAAATTTATGTAAACTGAACTCATAAACTTTTAAAAATAAGACTTCTTACATTTATCACTGCCATCCTAGGTCCAGATGAGGTCTTTTTAAAAATAGTGACTCATGTGATTTAAAAGTAACCTTCCTTTACCTTCAATGGTTAGAACTTACCTATCCTTTCTTCCCAGTCAACTCATCTGCCAGGTGTTGACCATGCCGGTTGAACACTTTGCAGACAGACCAATGTGGGCCTGAACCCTGGATCTGCAAGTGACTAGCTAGAAGACTTTAGGCAAATGATGTGAGCACTTGAAACCTCTCTGCCCCATCTATTAAGACATAACCATATGGTTGTTTAAAGATTTAGCGAGAGAAACCATATGAAGCAGTTAATTGGTACAGCACCGAGAATGGAGTGAGTGCTCAATTATTAGTTACTTGTATTAAATCCATTTTTTTCAAATTGACCACCGGGAAATAGAAGGCATTAACTATAATTTCTTTAAATTTTGTAAATGTGTTTAGAAATAGCTAACGTAACGATTAGGGAGCAGTCTCTTGAGCTAGATGGCCTTTAGATGTGGGTATGAGCTCAGATACTTAACAGGTCATATCGCCGGGTGCTGTCACCGCGGGGTGGATGCTGGCGGGTGGATCTCGCCAGTGTGTGTCAGCAGAGCGGCCAGGCCTTTGGAAGCCCTCCAGGGTGAATGCTGGTGCTGGCTGTGACGGGGCATTGTTATTAGATGTCTGATTAGAAGACGACATCCCACCTACTTATCTTTTAGTTAAGCCTGAGGCAGGCAAAATAGTTTTTCTGTTTTAACCCCCTTGGTGAAATTCCTGGCGTGAAAGGAGAAGAATTTTAGAACTGGCGGGGGCCTCAGGCATATCTGCGAGGTGCTCTCCACCTTGCAAAGCAGAAACCGAGGCCCAGGGCACAGAGGGACAGCCCGAGACGGACCGGTGCCCCTCCGCCCTGCTGCTCTAGGAATCGGAGCTTCTCCGTGTTTGCGCGAGCATGGGACCCTGAGAGACTGGGTTTTCCCTGGGTTACTTAGACTGTTGCCAAGACTCAGGGCGCTTATTTTTTCCTGACCCAAATCAGTCATAGAATGGACACGTGGGCAGCGTAGGAAATGGGGGTGAGTATGTATCCCCTTTACAAAGCATCTGAAAGGTTGTAGTTGGTGGGGAAAAAATGTTACCGTTTGCTGTTTTTGGTGATTTCTTTGTGTTTTTCCTCCCTAAGAAGGCTAGACTACAAAAATCCTTCTGGTTAGTTGAAAATCCCAACCGGGTTCTAGTAACTCGAGGTTTTACTCTGACAGAGAAGTGGCATCAGTCCCTCCGCCCTCTGCACGTGGTGACCGTCCCGGGGAGACTGGCAGCTCCGTCACCGGCGGCGCCCGCGGATGGAACCTTACCTGCGCCTGCCCCGTTTGCGCCGCGGGGGCAGAGCTTCCCTTTAAATGGCATCCCCCGTGGCTTCCCTGTGACCTCCCTTTACGTATTAACTATACAGAGGGAAGGAACAAATGACCGCCTCTAATGCCTGTACCCTTCAAGTCTTGGCAAGTTGCTAGTATTTTCTTTCTGGTTAGAGTTTTCTCCTTTGCCGTCTCTTTCACATGCTATAAAAGTTCTCACTTTGTTTTCTCCCTTATATTTTTATCCAGTTCAAGATTTACTGAAATTATTTTTTTCATTACACATTTGAAGAATCTCAGTTGTTTTTCTAAGCATGAAAATTTGCTGTTTTTTTACTATACAGCGGTGCCTCGGTTTTCGAATGTTCCGGAAGACCGTTCCAGGTCTGAAACGTTGGGAAACCGAGGGACCCACAGCCCACGGCTGGGCCTCAGGGTCTTGCGCTCAGCGGAAGCCGCGGGGCCTGTGCGACTTCCGAGGCGGGTTCGAGAACCGCAGCGTTCACTTTCAGGTTGACGGCGTTTGAAAACCGAAACGCTCGTCAGCGGAGACGTTGGAAAAGCGAGGCGCCGCTGTGAATTAGTTGCAGATGCCGTATGCGCTAAGCTGCTGTGTAAAGGAGGAGCAGCCTTGTCAAGGATGCTTCCTGAGTGTCCGCTCCGGTCAGTCCCAGCTACTAGGGTGGACAGTGTGACAGCGATGACCTTGGAAAGGAGCCACACTCTCACTGTTTCACTAAACAGAGGCCCAGAGGGGCCGCAACAAAACAAAATACCTGCACTTTTTGCAAAAGAATTCAGCTTTACAAATGGACAGGCGGGAGATAAGGATCTCCGTCCTGGTGGGTGACATAGTGGAAGCAATTACAGCCCAGGCATTTTACATTTGTATCCAAAAAGTCTTTATTTAATGACAAGATAACGTCTTTTTTATTTTAAGACTTTATTACAACCTCTGCTCCTCTAAGCTTTTGCTCGCTATAGCAAAGCCGCCAGAACGTCTCTTGACATAAATAGGGTTTTCAAATATTAGCGTTTTAAAATCACGAACTTCACGAATCCCCTTGTGTTACAGTCAGAAACATGATCAGCACGAGCAGTCTTCATTTAGCTATGGAAGAGATGCAAGAATCGGAGTTTTATACTTATTTGGTCATCTTTTTTTGTTTCATTTCTTTTGATACCACATCGATTTCTTATCTCTTCATTTTGGAGTAATGGAAGAAGACTTAGCAGTTGCAAGATTACATATTTATATCAGGGTTCAGACTGTGAATTCATTCTTTTCTAGGGAAGCAGAAAGATCATGTAAAAATGGTGACCACATGTTGACAGAATGCATGATTTAACAAAACCAAAGGCAATCATTTCAAAGAAAAATGTTTTATTTTCTGCCAGCAGAGTATAATGGAGAGAAATTGGCTGGTATTATTTTTAAAAATTGCCCAAATCACTGTAGTTAGTGTAAAATTGTCTCTGGAACTATTTCCTGTAAGTTAACCAGACATATGATTGTATCCTTTCTATTTTGAATACTGAAGCTCACATTTCAACTGTCTTGCATGGAGCCTGTCAGGTATAATAGCTCTTTGTAAAGGTGCTTCCTTTTCTCTTTTAGTCTCTCCCATTTTAAGCTTCCACCTTCATTCACCCCAAGAATACTTGTAGGTTTTTTTTTTTTTTTTCTGAAACTTTAAGCTACATATTATTCAGTAAAAAATAAAAAATCAAGACTGTAATCTACTCAGAGTGTGCCACTCCAGCCCGCAGAAGTTCAAGTGAAATTAATGTAAACATTGTTTATGCCATTAAAAATTCTCCACACATTTCAACTGAAAGGGGATTTCACTTTTATTTAACATATGGCTCATAAGGCTCGCTGTTTTTTTCTTAGTATTTGAAGTAATTTCGTACATTACACATCGGGACCTACTTATGTTGTTTGTAGGTATAGTGTTATTATTAGCAAATCAGATTTATGTGTCAGTTAAAGAATAATGCAGTCTGATATGATTCCAATAGTCACATACCTCTGAGCAAGTGCAAAGGCATGAGTTGCTTGGAATGTTGGTAATCATATCACTTTTTTGGCCAGTACTGCTCTCAGTGGCTTAACAGATATTCAAGGTGATATGGTGGTTGCCTTCAGGTCTGTTACAGAGCAGACGATCTCATGGGAGCTGAGCCTATGTTTTAGAATAACTGTGGAATCAGATATGCAAACAGATTAAAAAACAGTATAAAGATTACTTACCTTGGGAAGAGGTAGGACTATTGCATTTGTGTCTACGCAGTGCCAAAAATACTGGTGTCCATCAGATATAGATTATTGATTGATTCGGATTTAGCCTAATGCTAGACAGCCAACAACATGTGTGTGTTGATTGCGTGAGCCAGATGGTTGACTTTTGTAGGAATGTTCCAAGGCATTATACTTTACATAGATGGTAAACAGGCAGATTTAAAAATTCAAGTTTTCCCATCAGTTGAACCTCTCCTACCCAGTAAAAAAAGATTTAATTTATGTTTGCAACAGAGCTATAACTCTTACATGAATTGCACTCTTCTTTCATCTTAGACAGCTGATGTTCGTTATTAACTATAACTCAAGGGTACCTGTTCTGTGCTCTGCTCTGTCAGTTTTGGAAAACACCCAGGCTTCCTTTGGAAAGTGAAGATGAGAGTGTTTCATTGTTATGAATCAGCAATTTTAGTTCAGCCAGTTTTCATGTATTGTTCATGAGTTTAGTAAACAATCAAGCTCACTGAATCCTACGTGAGAGTCCAGTTGCGTATTTGCTTATTGAAGCCTTTGTGACTATTAGATACTAACAGGCAGAGCAGTGCGAGGGAAGGTCACGCCACTTTAAAGCTGTAGGTAAATTGGGCAATAGCATTAATACACATCAGGAATATTTCCCAGTTTTTCACTAATGTTTTATGACAAAAACAAGTGAAAATGAAATATTTAAGGAGAAAGATGTTCTAGAGAAAAAGCCCTTTGTTTTTCGTATGAGAAAACTTACAGCCAGAGAAATTAAATGTATTGTCTAGAAACATACGGCTATTAGTGACAGAGCTTGGCCCAGCACTCTGGTCTCACGACTTATTGATCAGTATTTGATTGGAATGAATAACTGTGATTTTCTCAGTTATATTTTTAAATATTGAATAGCTTCCTTATGTGGGCCCACCTATACCTACCCAATTAACTCTACTTATTTTCTAGGTGATCTGTCAATTGCCTTAGTCTAGACCTGCGCACAAATTGTTTTTATACACACATTGGTTCCACCTAGGACCTCCCACTGATAGCATGCAGTACTAAGGTGGACCTGTCTTTGATGGCTCAGTTAGCCTCCTCCTGCCTAGGAGTCCAAGTATTCTGAACTCAGAGAGGAAGGAAACTTTTTACTTTTCAACAGGATATCCCTCTCTCTCGGGAGTAGTAGAATTTCCTTGGCACTGACATGCTTCCATATGACCCCCACCCCTCATGAGCATCTGTTAAATTGATGCTTTGAAAGTGGATGAGTGGGTCCTCAGGGGATATAAGACCCTCATCCAGATCTCCCCTCACCCAAATGAGGACACACAATACCTGTGGAGCTCATGTGGAAGTTGAGCGCATTGACACAGAGTGAAGAGGCATTATTTTTCCGGCTCCTGCTTTACTTGCACAAATTGTTCAGGAATTTATGCAAGTTCATGTGTAATAAACAGTATAAAAGATCTAAACTTGAATTTTCACATTAAGATCTAAATCTACAGTTAGTACATAGTAGCGCATAATGGAGGCTTATAGAAATCTTTAAGATATGATTTTCCGATTGCCGAATATCTCATAATTTGTATAGAACTTTGGAAATCGGAGTTGTCCTTGTGCGGTAGAAGAATTTGGGGTTATTGTCTATGTAGACATTGGTTTGATTTTATTTTCCTTCCTTGTCATCATGATCCAAATACAGGTATTGATAACCATGCATTATGACTAATTAAAAAAAAAGTCCCAAAACGGCTTCTAAATGAAAGCTGTAATTTAGTATTGGATTTCTAGTGACATGAGCAAATCAGTTGCTCTTTGCCCTTATGGATTTTATAATGTCATCAGAGTCTATCAATAAAATTATAGCCTACAGTTGACCATACACCACCGTATCTTACTGTATTACATATTGCAAAGGCGGTGGTGGGCGTGTGCTGATTGTAGCATGTCTGCCCTGGGGTGCACTCCAGCGGGGGGGGGTGTGTGTGTGTGGGGTGTGTGTGTGTGTGTGTGTGTGTGTGTGTGTGTGTGTGTGTGTTTGCTTTCTAAGTTGAGATTTTCTGTACCATCAGTCCTGGAAGCTGCAGATGAAGAACAGTGCCTGCCTCACATAGAAATGTTTCTCCTGCTTCTACCTGCTGTGGCTGAAATTGACTAGAATTGTGCCATTCTGATCAATTTCACAAAGCAGCCGCCTCTGCACACGGACGTCATGGCTGTCCCTTCTACCTGAGCTGTCAGCCTCCGTCAGAGAGGGAAAGGATACGGCCAGAAACTAGGAGCATAGAGCCAGAAGGACGTGAGAAGGCCACAGATGCCCCAGTAAGGAAAGCAGATGCACTCACACACACACACAATATAAGTTATTTATTTAAAAATAAATAAATAAGGCAAAAACACTCTACCCAGAAGTTAAAGAGATTCAGCTGTGGGGAAACAGTGCTTCCAAAATTTTTGTTGAACTTTGTAAGGCCTCTCTAGATGGCTGTCTTATTTAGGCATTCTGAATCTTACAGAGATTTCACATGTTAATTTGAATCCTTTCTCTGTGATCTCTTAATATGTTCTCTTTGGAGCACTACCTCTGTCCACTTTTTTGTATTTTTGATTACACATAAACACACAGAGCAAAAAGCTACAGTAACTATGTGAAGATGTAGGATTTCCCTAGCACTGTCTCCCGCCCCTTGCCGCGATGCCTCTGCCTGACTCGGGGAAGGATTTATGGCGATTTGGTGTTCTGCAATATGCCTGTGTGATTAACAAAGGGAGGCTAGACAGGCGCGTTATTCTCTTTCTCCTTCACTCCTTTTCCCTCAGTTTGGAGCTCACCGTAGCAGCACCTCCAGAGTGTAGAAAGGGGTAAGACTGTGTTTTGAGAATTTAAATAATCAGAGAAGAATTTATGAGTGTACAGATTTGACGGGGGAGAGGAGTATCTGTGTTTTTTCCTTTCCCCTTTCCTATCCCTTATTTATTATAAGATCATTCCAGGGACTGATTTACTGGGTAAATTTAATTTCCATAACACTAGTACTGGCTGTGTTGTTTACTATTTTTAATCATGACTTTTAAGGAGATTCAGATCATCATCACCATAATCATCCTTCAAAATACTTATTGAGGACATACTATATATGCAACGGACTCTCTCAACATTATTATTGAACTGAAAACAGCAAAGTCTTGTTTAGCATGTGCTTTTAAGAAATTTGTTCATAAAATCACTGATTTGGGGAGACTACACTCTGGTGACTCATTGTGAAAAGGGCTATTTTAATTTTTAATTAAAGTGTTTTTTTATACACAGTGCCATCATGGTGAGCTGATTGAACTTTCAGGTTTGATTACATGTTTGAAACTATGTGGTTTAAATGTGGTACATGGATCTATGCACAAAAATGTATATGAGTATTTTTAATTTTCTGAGCTACTTTCAATAATCAATTTATCCTATGGAATAGAAATTTCATCTAATTTTTCCTGATGATATATAGAAAACTTGTAGAGTAGAGTAAGAAATTCTACTCAGAGCAAATCACTGTTAATAATTATAGTTTATTTTCTTCCTGTCTTCTTTTCCTTACTTCCCTCCCTTTTATGCCCCTTCCCCGTTTCTTCAGTGTCACCTGACCCCTAGGTATCCCATACCTATGTACCCCATAAGTAAATCTTACTCTCAGGAAAGGCTATTAATGACATTAAATCACAGATTGCTAACTGCCACAGGCCAAATGAGTTCCCCAGGAGCCTGCAAACAGAGTTTCATTTTAAAAAGAAGAATATTTTTAAAAACTGGAGGATTTTACATTTTAAAAAAATTTAGATATCTGGCTTCTCTTAAGAAGAAAGACCTGTCTACTTTGGGTCTACATTCTCATCTAGTAACAGATGTTTTTTCCTGAATAATGAATGCCCCCTGTGGTCTGGGCATGTGCTCTTCAGTTTTTCACAGCCCCCACCACTCCCGGCTACCTGCTCAACAATGAGATTCAGTTGCCATTTATTATCAGACTTGCATTAGTTTCTTTTACCTGGTCTTCTTTAGTTGCTTGTATAACAGTGTTGGATCCTACATATATTTAATTTGTGACCCTTAACCTAAATTAATTTACACTAGACTAACAATAATTCATAAGACAAAAAAACTCATCTTGCATATATGAATTTTGTGACAAAAGATATAACTAAAACAAATGAATGACTCTGTTAGAAAAAACTGTGTAGAAGAAAATGAGGGGATAAAAACGAGGGGAAAGAAACCAAGGCATTTGTAGGACAATCTTGACACATTTAGTAAAATACAGACTTAATCTAATGCTAGAAGTGTTTGAATACCACCCTGAAGAATTTGGGATGTGTTGAGTTATTGGAGAAAGAAGTGAAGTCTGCCCGGCCGGGCGTGGCTCAGCGGTTGAGCGTCGACCAAGGATCCAGGAGATCGCGGTTCAATTCCCGGTCAGGGCACATGCCTGGGTTGTGGGCTTGATCCCCAGTTGGGGGCGTGCAGGAGGCAGCCGATCAGTGACTCCCTCATCATTGATGTTTCTATCTCCCTCTCTCTCTGAAGAAAATTAAAAAAAAAAAAAGTGAAGTCTTAGCTCCAGGCAACCACATATATAATCAATTCCCTAACACAGTGATATGTTTATGTGAGTATGCACGTGTGTGTGTGTGTGTGTGTGTGTGTGTTTGACATGTGACTCAGGTCCATGAATGTGGGAACATGACAGAGTTGTCATGACACTGTTCTTGGTGACTCATTAATCTCTACACTATCTTCCTATGCTATTGACCAACACTGCAGTTTTCAGAAGTGAAACTAACTCAAAAGGAGTACTTGTGGAATGACTCTCTAAGATAAATATTTCAGCCCAAACAAAATAAACTAAAATTCAGAGAGAAGACCACAGGTGGATTTAAGAAAGGAGAGCTTCTGTGAGGTGCCTGTGGGTGGATAAAAGGCAACAGGATGTCCATTTTGGTCAAGAGCCATCCTGAGCTGACCGGTCAGGGAAGACGTGCTCAACCATATGGTATACATTTTGTATTTTTCAACTAATTATTTGGTGGCTTATAGATTCAGACACTAAATTTATTTATGGAGGCTTTGTGATAGCAGCCACTTGAGAAAATTGCTGGCTTCCATCACTCCATTTCAATTAAGCAGTTCCTTTTACATCAGCTTACAGATCATCATGTGCTTTCCTACATCTGAAAACTCTCTACCAACAGTTTGGACTCATGTTACTATTAAAGTTATGATCATTATTTGTTTGAAATCAGGAAATTTAGTGCTGACTTTCAGTTAATAAGACAACTGGGTCTTTTTAGTTTTATATATACTTATGTCATGAGACCACCTTTTGTTTTTTCATTGACAACTTGCAAACTCATAAGTAAGATGGACCTAAGTGCTTACTTTTTATTTGTATGTATTGTATTTTATTTTTTATTAAATTTATTGTGTTGACATTGGTTAATAAGATTATATAGGCTTCAGCATACATTTGTATGATATGTGATCTGTATATTGCATTGTGTGCCCACCACCCATAGTATTTTTATATATTTTAAATGTTGATTTCACATGCTGACATGTTGCCTTATCTTTATCATCTGTCAGGTAACTAGGTTTGGCTCCGAATAACTTCCTTGCAGTTCCTTAAAGTCAGATTTTTATGAGAGGACTAAGCATCTATCAAGATTTTCAAAAGAATGTAGGGTCCATGGAAGACTTGTTTCCTGAATGAGTAATGGAAACCTAGAAATAAGGGGATTTTTTTATTGTCCCCCTTTATAAAGTACCTCAGGGAGGTATCACGACCCGTCACGTTAAATGTTACATGGTAATCCCTGGCGCACACAGACACCTTGGCTGTTGCATGTACGTATATAGTCTATCGCCATGGAGCCGCCCTGCCACCAAGGACCAAAACCTATTAGAAGTGGGAAGTACGGCAGTCAGTGAAAGACAGTAAATGATCCTGATTGTAATAGTTTGGTCAGTAGAGATCTCAAGATATCGTCAGTTGTGGCAACTTGCTAACCTAGACTCGAGCCAGGATCTGAGAAGGTGCTCTAGGAATGTGCAATACTTCCTGTGTTTATTTGTGTTTTCTCCTGGGTAAGGATCTACAGCTGCTGTCAGCTTGTCAAGGTGCTAGTGACCGACGGAAAAAGTCATTCCCTAACTGGGAGCACACTGCACCCCCAGCCACGTAGCTGGGAAAAGCTCTGCTCTGGGGTAGAGGACGCAGGGCCCTGGCTGCCTGGCTGAAGGACTCGGGCATCGGGTGGGCGACCCGTGGGAGATACCGTCAGGGGGATGAAGCCCTTTCCTTGCTGTTCTGTTCCCAGCTTTCTTTTAGACTAATGACCAGGCCAGGCTTTCCCCCCAAATATTGTTCAGGCCCTACTATTGCAAGAAGTAGTTGACAGGATGGCACTTGATAGCACTGCCGAGTAAACCATTTATTAAATGAAAAATACCTTGGAGCATCAAGCTGCTTCCAAGGCTCAACTTGGACTCCATAAAATTACATTTTTAATATATATACTTATAGTAAAAATTATATGTCTATTGAAGAAACTTCAGAAATTAGTTACCTCCAGCCCTCTCCCAGACAACGCAGGAATTTCTACCATGTAGAAATAACCAATCTTAATATTTTGATTTATGGAAATTCAGATTTGGGTATATCTTATATCTATATCTATCTATGTAGATCTAGAGCTATTGCTATCTAGTCATTTGATCCTCCACTATATATGATAATTTTTAAACTGCCTTTTATCATTTAACATATTGCAAATTTTTTAAGCCATTGAAGATTTTTTTCAACATCCTTGTTCAATACCTTGAGAATATTCCATATATTTTTCTAAAGTTTCTCAAAGAGGTAGTGAACATTATTTTAGCAATGTATTTGTTCACATCTTAGATTGGGTCACAGAAGACAATTTTCTAAGCTTTTGGATAGGTACTGGCCCAAGTGTTCTCTAGAAATCGTAGCTGTTTACACCCCCAGCAACCATACACTGTGCTTTTGGAGTCTTAATGAAAGATGAAGTAAAAATACACAAATAAAAAAAAAATAGGTGGGGGATAGAGTATATAGCCCCTTAAGACTGATGGATCTATATCCTCAATTGCAGTGTTTAAATAAAGGGTGACTATTTACGTAATTATCTCTATTTCACAAAAGAATGCCGACAGCCGTAGTGTAAGGGGGTGTTCTTTGATGCCAAGTGACTGTGCGCCGTGACTGCAGTGTTCACATGACCGTAACTTTCATTTTTCATGCTTCAGGGTCTTCAGACTTTCCAAAGCATGCTTTCTCCTTTCAAAGTTTCTTCTATCCAGCTTGAAAGTTTTCAAAAGCCTTCTTCTACTTAGTTGTGTTTTCAAAAGTGTTTGAAATCACACTTAAAATTAAAAGAAAAAATGAATTTTCTCTTTAGAAAAGGTCATTTGAATTTGAATTCCAAAGCAGTTTATTTTGGGACTTAGAGCAATTAACAGCAAATCTTTCTCCTCCCAATTGGAATGTGTTTATAAGCCTGAAAATCGAGGTTTTATTGCACATTTCATTAAGGAATTAATGTTTTTCATAACAATTATGAAATTTATATGGGTGATAATAAATCAGATAAAACTTTACCAGTGACTTAATTGTCATATAAATAAAATAGGGAAAGGGGGACTCATGAAGACTTTATTCCTGTAGAAGCAATGTAGTGCAGTGGGAAGGATGTGCTTGGGTTATCTTGCCAAGGTTCAAATTCCAACTCCAGCCATCATTGGCTTTGGGTAAGTTACTTTTTCTCTCTGTGATCCGATTTTCTTATTTGTGAGATGGGGCAATATGACTTCCAGGGTGACCAACTGTACTGGTTTGCCCAGGACTTTCCTGCTTTTAGTACGGAAAGTCCAGAACCTGGGGAAGGTTCTCCTTGAGACAAAAATTTCCCAGTTTTTGGGGATAGGTATGTGCAGAAAGTTGAAGGGAATGTACAAAGCCCATTCAGCCCACCCTGCCCCCAAAAGGGTCTGGGAGCAACACTAATTTTAGTTTCAAATGTATCCAGCAGAGGTTATCTGCCTCCCATAGTTGCCCCCCCCCCCCTTGCTGATATTGGCAGGCATGAATTAAATGAGAGAAAACATTTGGATCCTGGCTGAAATAGAGTAAGCTTTCAGATTAGCTTTTATTATTATTGTAAGGCTCATGCTATTCTTTGGTGACGCTGAATAATCTTAAAATCAGAAACAACGTTTGTACTTTCCTGCTATTGATATTGTGAAAATTAGTACTGCAGTTCTTTGGAGGATAGAAATTCCAGCAGTTGCCCTTGAATGGTCAGTAAAATGCCCCACTGTCACAGGGTGTGAACATTCCCTCCCTTTTGCCTTTCAGCAGAGGTGCTCTAACCTTTGCACATATTTAGCAGTAGACATTCCTCTCAGTGTGTGCTCCTGTTACTGTTCATGGAGGCTACACATGTGTGCTCACTAGGATGGGAAAGCCTGTATCCCATGGTCCTGACTCTCTTGCTGAACCTCAGACCTGAAGAGAGCAGGGCAGGGAATTGCTGCTTTCTCTCTCTATTAGCTTCTTCAATTTCCTTTTAATTGGAGCCTGCAACCCAGATTCTTGTAACTTCAGGGGGATGAACAATATAAATTAAGATCTGGATGCTTTCCAGGAAGGGCTCAGCTAAAGGAAGACTCCCCCCCCCCCCCCTTTTAACACATTTCTGGCTATTGACAAATCGCATGAAGTTGCCTAATGAGTCCATATTTGCTTCTGAGGTTTCACATTTGCAAACTGCACTGCTGAGAAAGTAAGTGAAGTGTTCACTCACCGCTGGGGTGAGCCGACTGGTTTAATGTAAGGACAGATGAACACTAGAATAGTGAAAACTAAACCAGTAGCACGAAGCCTTCGAATACAGCATCTTACCCTTGTTCGGGACTTTCATTTCTCCCCAAGAATTCTTTTAATGCATAAGACTTCAATTTAGGTTTAAGAACTAGTAAACTAGAGCAGTTTGACAGCCATTCACACTGAATTCTGTGCATTAAACCAACAGCATTCTTTTCCACAAACATCCATTGTTAGGACAATGCTCTCAGACAGAATTTATGAGAAATGGAATTATGTTACCAAGGAGATAGCATTTACTATAATGAAGAGTAGATCCTAGAAAATGGCCCCTTTTACAGCAGCTCAGAGCAGAGCCACAAAAGCAATTGATTGGTCTTGGCATTTAGTCTTATATCAGCTGTGTCATCCATAGCTTCAGGAGTGAGAACACTAATCTAAAGTGACATTTCTGTTCTGGCGGGCTTTTCTGCCCTGATGAAAGCAATTACTTCATTCCTAAATGATAATTTGCAGGAGTTTCAACCACTTTAATTGATAATTTTTTTTTGTTCTGAGTTCAATTGTGGAGTGATTAGCTGATTTGGTAAATAGAAATTTAAGGTGTGAAATATACAAGTTGCTCCAAGGTAAAGGGCTGTTTATTGGGTGGAGAGAAATTACTTGATAAAGCTTCAGTTTTTCCATTATTATGGAACTGCCAGTTGTATGGCTTAAAGTTCTGGGGAAAATGAAGAACAAAACACTTTGATTCATGAGGTTTTCGGCAGACAGCAAAGCATACAATGAATAGTTTGGTCTTGGTATGGTTCATTCAAGGGTTATTTGAATCAAGGTGACCATTGGTTGAAAAGGATTGTGCAGACCTCTCAGCTTTTCTTATTACTACTCTTCTAATGACCCATTCTGGAATTAAATCCTCTTATTTAAAGTGTTAAGAATAAAAATGCTCATTGGCTAAAACCAATTAATTTAATTATTAAGTTCAGACACACACAAGGCATTTTCTGAAGATGAGGAAAGGCATTCGTTGAATGGCTTTAGTTACTCTTTTGATCAAAAAGAGTAAAAAATGGGTCATAATTATTCAATCAGTATATTTAAAAAATTTTTAAGTATGCATCTTGATTTTGATACTTTATCCAATGTTAGCAGTTGCAGACGTTTTTGACACTTTTTAAGCAGTCAATTTCATGATATTTTCTTACATGGGGAAAAATAATAGTCATTTCACATGTTAAATGAGAAAAATAAAGCAAGAATGAAGGTCAAACTGATTTAGCACATCAAACAGTCTTTGTCAGCCAAGCTTAATATATCCTGAGTTTGTGGAACAAATGAAATTTTGCTGCTATGTTACACTTTGCTTCCAAACAACCATTACAACTGGTTTTATATATTGTGTGAGCATCAGACCATCAAACAGTGCATCTTTACTGACGTGTTGCTGCAGCGATGATCTACAGCAGCAATCTGCCATTTATATAAGGGCAAAATGTGCATCTATATTTAGTTGTGAAATTGGCCTATTATACTCTTGATGTTTACAGAGGCTAACATAAATTAATGATGACAGCTATGAGCAGTGCATTAGTTAAGCAGCAGAGTTCTTACCTTGAACTTGAAGGTTCCAGTTTTAACTTCCAGCATACACCGTGCTGCTTTCTTCACGCATTAAAGGAAAGTTTCTGAAATTACTACCTTTTCTTGGAGAGCATTAAAAGACTTCAATTTGTGAGCTATGTTGTGCATAATCTTACCAGATAATAGTTGTTTATGCGTTTCTCAATTATAACACCTTGTAAGAAAGCTGATATTTATAATCATAGGGGAAAATACTCCTGAAAGATTCTGTTTCTTTGCAGTCGGCTGATTTGATTGACTTTGAACTCTATGTGATGTCAGTGCGTGGTGGGCTGTTTTATTGAAACTTATAAAGGAAAGGCAAGCAGCGCTTATAGAATCTTTACCTTTTCTCTGGGAAGCCTTCTCATTCAGCTCATTCAGGGCAGGTGTAGGTACGGGAGTAACTATAGATTTCACTGCTAACTATGACCAGAGATCTGACAAGTGTGCAGGTGTTCAAAGGTTCAGGAGTTAAAATGCTGAAGCCTTTGATGAATTTTTGATGGCTGCATTTTTAATACAGGTCGGCCTTCTTCCTTTGAGGCTGCATGCCAGATTAATTGATAAATAGTAGAAGTCTGTAGTGCTGGCTTCTCCTAAGCAAAACAAGTAGGAAAATCCATAAAAACCTGCCTGTCTGGCTCCTTAGCAGTACTTTTAAAAGGTAAAATTTAAAGTGGTTCAGACTGTACCTTTCCCTTTCCCTACAGTTAGATGACCAAAACCTGCCACGTTCTTTTATAAGGACTGGCTATTGTATTCTAAAAGTTTACATGCAAGTGTTAAAATTGAGGCTCAGAGAAGATATTTTCACCTAGAGATAGTGTCCATCTATCAATAATGTGCATATCAGGAGCTGTTGCACAAATATAACTATAAATTATTAAAACCACTGATAAAAATCTGGTTCTGAAGAAGCTTCATCTGAGAGGAAGAAACTTTAAGTTGACATACTTCTGCTGTTTCTCTGTGATGATGATGCTTTTTGCTCTTTGTTACCCTCTGTGGACCTCAGCTATATTATTTCCATAATCATCATAACCATTTTTGTGAAGTAGGAACCCAAAATAATCAATTGTGTAAAGCTAAATTTGATCAGCCACAAAGGATAACTTACTTCTCTTAATTTAGTGACTAATCAAGTGCAGAGTTATCTTTTTTTTCCCATCCTGGACAAGTGGCCCAGTAAACAATTGGCATCCTTTACCACCTCTGTGGCAGCTTCAGAGAGATTGCAAATCATGAGTCAATTTCAAAATATTGAAAATATTGGTTTAGTGATTGTGGCTGTGCCTGTCTTTAATTTTTTATACCTTTTAAAAAGTATTTTGCTCATTTCAGCTCAAGCAGAATTTCATGACTCAGTCTTGCCCCCAATGTGGAGACCAAAGCAGCCAATGCTGTTGCAGCCCCGCGCTTGCCCATCACCAGAAATTCTCCGTGAGCTCTCCATGGTCCTGGAGCTGGGGCTTTGCCTGGCATCAAGAACTTTAAGATTTGTTATGTTGTGGAAGATATCTTGAAAGAGTACACATATACTCTTTCTAAATAATAATTGTCATTGCAAATTTGAAGTCATCCAAAGAAGTTTCACAAGCTTTTGGAGTAATCTATTCCCTTAGCAAACTGTTCGGATGTCCATTTTTATGTATAATCAAAATTGCTTGTCTTGCAATTGAATGCCATTTTTTTCTGCATTAGTGGACTAAACAACGAACCCTTTTTCTAGAACAGAAAACCATTTATTTTTAAACCTTTAATCTTTCATTAATGAAGTGTATTTTTATTTTATTTGAACAACTCATCAAGTTCATCTTTGGTGTACAGCATGTAGACCATAGGCATACGGGGCACTGGAGTGAAAAAGCAAGATCTCTGCAACAAATGAGATTTATTTCACCTATGTACCTAATGTGATATGTCAGAACCAGTGACTAGTAATCATGTTGGTAAGAACAGAGTGAACATTATCAGTGAGCATTGTGGATCTCAAAGCATAGAACAATCACTGTGAGGTGAGCTGATATTTTTATTAAATATATCTTATATAGTGTTACTGTGTGCCAGGCACAATTGTAAATGTTTTACAAAAATTAAATTTAATTTCAACAATCACCTTATGAAGCAGAGAGTATTATCATCCCATTTCACAGATGAGAGTAACTGAGACACAAAGTTAAGTAATTTTCTCAGTTTACATAATTAGTAAGTTAATAGAGCCAAGATTTAAATACAAGCAGTCTGGCTCCACAGTCCACACACTTAACCTCTACCTTCTGCTAGTGTGGAAGACATGCTGAGAAAGCCATCAGACAGAACTTGATGCTAATCATTAATAGAACATGGTAGGGATTTAAAAATTAGGCCGTTTTTAGTTGTCATCAAACAGAAGTTAGGCCTCTGATTTTATTTCCCTTGGTTTGATTTTTACTGTTACTACATGGGAAATTAAATTTACTAATGTGAAGGTCATAAGTGGCAGTAGAGAAAGGAATCTGACGGGACAATAAAGAAAGCAAACAGGTATTTTGAATTATAGAAAATGTAGAGTCAAAAAATGATAGAAAAGAAGCTTGGTTAAAGAAAATTATAAAGAATTTTGGAGAAACGGAGTGGTAATCAGATGTGGTACTAGGATTAAAACAGTTGGGCTTTTCCAGTAAAAGTTTTATATTTATTATAATAAAAGTTAATGCTTATGTAATATTTACAGTATGACAGACATTTAACAATTTGCACACATTAGCTCAATCACTCCTCTCAAGAATATTGTGAAGTAGATACTATTAAAATGTCCATTTTCCAAATGAGGAAATTGAGGCCCATAGAGGTTGAGAGGCCTACCCAAGGTTGCCCAGCTAGTAACCATAAGATGATGTGAATGCCCACCATCTGGCTACGGAGCCCAACTCCTAACTGCTGTGCTCCGAGTTTAATGATGCATTGACTATATTTGGGGCATTTCTGAGTCTTTCCAAGTTGTGAAAATTCTCTGTTGTACCCCTGACCAAGTAGCTCAGTTACTTAGAGCATTGTCTCAATATGCCAAGGTTGCAGGTTCAATCCCCGGTACATACAAGAATCAACCAGTAAGTGGAACAACAGATTAATGTCTGTCTGTCTCTCCCCCCCCCACTCTCTCCCTCCCCCCTTCCTTCTCTTTCTCTGTAATTCTCTGTTGTAAAATTCTGAAGTGGACTCTATCACGTTTAGAGTTTATAAACTATCTTAATTGTTAAAATCTAGAATTGCCCAAGGAGTTTACTCCTTTATAGTGATTCCCAGGGAATTTGCCAAAAATGCCCTTGCTTGTCATCCTGATTTTATCAAATGATAAAATTGGGGCTCAACTTTGTGATTTAGAATCACAATGGCGGCAAGTGGCCAAGGTGGGCCTTCTAAATCCTTCACCAGGAGTCTTCGCACAAAACACACAACTTGCCAAAGGGACCTAAAATTCATAAAAGGATTATAAAAATCCCTTCTCATTCAACATGCACTGTCATTACCAGTAAAAATTTTTAATTGCTTTTTGTCTGTGCTTTAGGTATAACTTTAGAAACTTGTAAAAATTCTTTCAAAGTGTTGAGAAGAAACATAGATTAAATAATATCATTTAAACCCAGGATACTTATGTAGGATAAATTAATTCTGGCAACATCAATGACAAAAAGAGGGGGGATTTAACTTTATAAGGTTTATAAGGGGAAATTGTAGATACTAGATCATTACCCTTTTGGGCTGGGGAGATAAGAGCCCTAAGGAGAATCGTAAAATTATTTACTTTCTTCCCGAAGTGTACACATGCACACACAACTTTGTATAGGACTTCCAAATTTTATTTATCTCTCTATATATGTATCTGTCTCTCTTTTGAAATGGCTGCTGATTTTTTTGTCTTTAGTTGGTGGTAATGCTTGATGAGGTTGATAACATGCCCATCAAAGAGTGTTGAAATTTTTATTGCTGAGCATAAGGAAGTCCCTTCTTCCTGCTGTCCAGATCCTAAGAGCATGAGAGCAGTGGGGAGTTTGGGCCCAGGGAGTAACTCATTGAGAATCTGAAATTTAATCATATTTTAGATGGCAGAGATCAGCTCTACAACATTTTACTCATGTACAAACAACCCATCCTTTCTTTAGTAGTCTATAAATATTTTTTTGGTTTAGAACAGAATGTATAAAGACAAAGTTTATTTTAGGTTTTAATGTAGTCCTTAATTCAATTTGAAAATTGCTTATAACTAGGCTCTACTTCACAAAAGCAGACAAAAAGATTAATCCACAATCTGTGCTGTTGTCTTAAGGTCTTTAGCTTCATCTATTTTTGTCAGCATCTCTATAACCTCTATAATCCTTTGACTGTATTTTATTGCTGTTGCCTTCAAAACCAATTACTACTTATTATGACACAGTGCTATCATTCTGAAAGTCTTCTGAACTGTGGTGTCTGCATAATGATGTGATGTGGAAGTCATGGAAACCCTTTGTTATTGAGTTTATGGCCAAGAAGATTACTCCAGTGGGGTAACAGCGTGTGTTAGAGTAAAAAGGGAGGAGGGGAGAAACACGACAAGAAGGTGGGGCAGGAACACATAACGGAGGCTGTGCTCAGTGCTGTTTTGGAAAAGTCAAGCGTCAGGGCAGTGCTTAGCCAGGGAACCAAATGGCATCGTTGTCCATGTATTCCGTTTCCCTCTACTAGGCTTTAGAGCCCATTGGGTTGCTCCCTGTGATCTTGGCCTTTCCTCCCTGTAGGATTAGTTTTTTCCTCAGATTATTGATAAGCATTAATATCAATTTCAGAATAATTGCCTAATCCTCTAGTTGCTTCAGTTGAATTGAGAAATTCCTAGCATGAATATTAGTAATATTAATTAGATAACAAATGAGTTCATTTGTGATCATTTGAGTGACATGTATAAAGGAAAATTACATATATCATCCGCTAAAACTACCTTCAAAAGTGGTTCTCTCAAATTATTGCCCAATTAGAAAAATGAGTCCCTGCTCCATTATTGACTAAATGGCATATTTTAATGGGCTTGCATAATTTTTAAAATTTTAATTGGCTAACATAAAATTAAAACATAACATAAAATTGGAAATGACATGTAAAAATTCAGTTTTTGTTCCCCAGAAATAGAAAAATCAGAAATCTGGCAGCACTAGGCCTGCCTTCCCCCAAAGCTGCAGTCGGCTGAAAGTATGTGTGCGTCCCTTTGCCTGGACTGCCGTCCTCCGGCCCCCAGAGTCGCCATCAGGCCTCTTCACTCATTGACATCCCCTGCCTTAACCCTGCGAGCCTTGAGCTTGCAACCTCTGCTCTAGAGCTCCATCATAGTCACTTACTGGGCCAAACAATTGTGAGTTCAGCCCACCTTCTGGAGTAGTATTCGATTACAAGAACACAAAGAGAGCAAAGCACTGAACTTGAACCAGGGCACTCTACAAGTGCAGAGGAAACAGATGAAAAGACAGTTCTTTGGCACAGGTCACTTAAACGGTGTTAGGTAGATTGCTTTTATTATAGAGAGGGAGGGATATGTATCATTCTGTTATTATAAGATGCTAACCTGGATCTCAGTTAGACTTATACTTTGTCAGATTTTAAGGCTTCTCTCACTTTATTTACATAATTTTCAACAAGCCATCATCCATCATTTAGAGAATTGAATGGAGGTCAACTAAGATATTGGGAAGTAAGTTGCATATCTTTTCTTTATAAGTTAGGGAAGTACCAAGAAACAAAAGGTTTGTCACCTGAGACTGCTGTGACTGAAAATGATAGCAGTAACTTTTCTAGTTCTGAAAAATACATTAGTTAGATAATGTAGAATATTTTATTAACAGAGTAAACATGAAACTGTTTGGGATATTAGACCAGAACATTATGGCATTACTTAAATGGCATAGAGATTTAATAAGATATTTTGAGTATCTGCAGTGAATACAGTGTTTACATCATTAACAATATAAGGCGTGCTCTAATGGGGTATGGAATGTTCTTGTCCATATTATACTACTGAGATTGGAGCCACACTTTAAACTCATTCAAGTCTGTTACTCTGGTCTTACCTCCTTTCTGGTTTCTCTTTCTCATTGTACAGTGGGAAACCAGAATGCTGGATTCAAGATTTAAAATGTCTTCAGAGTTCAATAAAATGGGCACTTACAAATGACTTTCACAGTACCTGGATACTGTAAATATTGCCCAAGAACCTATCATCAGTGTCTGATTTTGAATTTATTTCTTGTCAGACACAAAACAGAGCAATTCAGAGTAGGTGCAATTCTCCCATCAGATGCTCACAGGCGACTTCAATGGTGCCAGATTCTGCCCTCAGCAATGTGAGCAAACTTCAAACAGAAATGCACATGAATAGTTAAAGGAAAATGCTGGATCCCACCTGTTGCCTCTTCTGTGAAGTAATATGTCTATAATGTTTATAATTTTCAATAACCCAGACAGGGCTTTGTCTTTCAACATTAAATTTATATTATCTTAAAGTTTGACTTCTCTAGTATTTTAGAGAATCTATCCATTCATTAGTGTATGTCCATTGATGAAAGAATGAAAGTATTCACTTATCAGCTAATTACCAGAATATTTTTAAAGTCACGGTGAAATGTTCGTCTTTAACGGGATGTCTTCTTTATCTCACTGAAGGTCTTGGCCCTTACCAGGGCTGGAAGCACATTAACATTTGTTGATCCTGTGAATTGTGTTTCTATTTACCCTTTTTACCCAGAGGTGATCATTGAAATACATTTTTAAAAATGTGTCCTTTTGATGGCTTACGACCCCATTGGGGTAATAGTTAAATGAACAAAACCAAGCTTGAGAATAGATATGTGACTATAAGCCTGATCTTTAAATCGCTTATAGCTGAAAACACCAGGCATCACCTGTAAATCTTGTCTAAGAAACGATGTTAATGTATGGTCCACTGGGGGGAAAAAACCCTAATAAGCAAACTTTTTACTCATTGCACTTGAGTTTATGGCATTTAAGTCCAGAGGTAGAATGTATGGTTTTAGTGGACATCGTCTGGAACTTATTTTACCATGGCCCCTGGAATTTTGAAGATTTTGCTAGAGCTTTTTTTGCCGGGGAAAGAGGAAATAAAAAGAAAACAGTTTCTATCTGATGAGAAAATCATATGTTCTAAACAACACTTTTCCACTTCTTTGATTTCAGTTTACAAGCGTTGAGAAAGGAAAAATCCCGAGATGCTGCTCGCTCCCGCAGGGGAAAAGAAAATTTCGAGTTCTATGAATTGGCCAAGCTGTTGCCCCTTCCTGCAGCCATCACGAGCCAGCTCGACAAGGCGTCCATCATTCGACTTACAATTAGCTATCTGAAAATGAGGGACTTTGCTAACCAGGGGGACCCTCCGTGGAACTTGCGGATGGAAGGCCCTCCGCCAAACACATCAGTAAAAGGTAAGTTTGAAGTGTCTGGTCGTTCTGGAGTGTGGTGGCCTGTAGTTGTCTCTGAGATGAAATGTTTACCACCATCCTTTCTTCTTTCCCTGCATATCAAATCCTTTAAAGGGACACAAATGTGGAAATCTGAACTCTGCATCAGAAAGACACCATGTGAAGGTGAACTGAAACTCTTCTATTTCTATTTTCTTTTCAAAACTTTGTCAGCCTAAATATTCTATCACTTTCTATAAGGTTTCAGAGAAATGCGAAGGAAATGACGCATTAAAGTGCTTCATGGGTTTAATTTAAGTTATACTAATACATGCAAATTTTTATTGATGGGTGGAGTATGAGAATATTTGCTAAAGGGTAGAGAGAACATTTTCTGTCTTTAGTAACCAAAGGAAGGAAGAAAACTATAGCAGGCATTTTGAGCAATGGTTTTATTAGCTAATAAAAAATCAATCCATGTATTAATGTTTCAAGTCCCTATACATATTGCCTAGAAGTTCCAAATATAAACATATGCTTGTTCTCCAAATCCTTGGTGCAGTTACCCTTAAATCCTTATTTTAAAATTTTAGGCTTTCACTGTGATAATTAAGAGAGGTATTTCTTGGGTGTTCCTGTAACTCCTCATAATGTATGGCATTTCTAGCATTTTAATATGAACACATATGTTTATCAATGTATACGGGTTGCTCACTGATTTTCTAACTTAAGGTTATGTTATTCAAAGCACTGGACTTTAGGGATCTGCCGGTTTCTTGTGCCTAACCTTGTGTCTAGATCCTTGATGAGGGTGGAGTAAAACTGGACATTTGGCAGAATTTCAGGCAACCTCTGCTGGGGGAGGAATTAGTTTCTTTAGTTACGTGAGGACACCTTGACAGCTACCTTTGGAGAAGGGCCGTTATTCTTGGCTGTTGTAGGAAAGGGTACTAGTGGGGAGCTGTAACCCTTACAGGATTCACATTAAAATGAGAGGTCAAAGGCAGTTGCTGTTTACACTTCTGTGCTCAGAGGTGTGATCATATATAAGGTGTCCCCCCAAAATGTATACACACATTTTGAATAATTATAAAAGCAGTGTTTATTAAAATACATTTCATTTTCAAAATTGAGCTATCCGCTGTTAAAGCATGTATACATTTTTTGGGACGCCCTGTACGCATATGTGCCTGTGTCAGTCTTTTCCTGCCTCTGCCACTGCTACTTAGGGTCTGTGTTCCTTATGTTTATAGAGAAGGAAAGTTAGAATTTAAATTGTAACAAGTTATTTCCCTCTAGAGCAGGGGTTGGCAAACATTTTCTGCAAAGGGCCATATAGTAAATATTTTAGACTTTGGGGGTTAACTCAGCCCTGCCATTGCAGCATGAACTCCGCCATGGACAGATGCAAACAACAGGGCGTGGCTGTGTTCTAATAAAACTGTACTTAAAAGCAGGCAGCTGTCAGTAGACCTGACTCACAAGCCATAGTTCCCAGACTCTGGCTCTAGAGTGAAGACTGACACTCAGGTTGAGAAGAGCATGGACCAAGGCAGCTTCAAGGGCAAGATGTGAGTTTCGGGCAGCAGAGTACAGACAAGCCAAGGGACATTTATGCTGTCCTTTACAGCCCTCTGTCCTCCCCAATGTGGGTGCCACTTGGTCCTGCAGCCTTCCCCGCTCCCAGGCTAAAGATGTGAATACAGTCCTAGAAGATATTTATTATGTACAGAAGAGCTTATTCAATAGGCTGCCTTCATGTTTATTCCAGATTGTGCAAGATGGAGGGATAAGCAGAAAGGGTTATAAATCACACAGTCTACAAAATGCTGTTTTACATTTTAAATATGTTGCTTGAGGGCCTGGACTTGTATTAAGTTGGTTAGGATAATCATCTTTTCCTTGATTTCCATTTTTCTTTGAAGGAGTTTGTAGTTTATAGGTTTTTCTTGGTAGTGGTGGCTACCAAAGCAGAAAAATCGAATGGTTCCCTTGTCCCTGCACTCTTCTGTTTAGTGATAGCCCTTCTTAATCTTAGAATCATGGCCTTTTAGAGATACAGAACTATAGAGCATGTAGAACTACGCCTCCGTTTCACGGGGGGGGGGGGAAACGGTGTACAAAGGGTTTACCGTTAAGAGCAGATCTAAAGCTAGAATCCCATTTGTTGGCCTTTCTAGTGTTCTTTCTATCACATCACATTCATTTCTAATGATACTTGATGGTACTTGATCTGTATCACCATCCTCAAACATTATAGGTGAGAGTTCTTTCAGTTTTGGGTGTGACTAATAATTCATTTTGACTCTCTCACTACTTATTATGATAAAGGTGTGGGGGGGAAGCAAACATGGTCTCTGCTCCCTTGGTTTTCAGTCTGTGAAGACATGGCGATGTCAATGAGAAAAGCAAGGAGGCTCGGATGGATGTTTAGGAGCCTGGAAGGAGATCACAGATTTTATTATTGTAAACTTTCCATTGGATTTTGGCAGAGAATCCAAGTTGTTACGTTTGCTCCCACTATTAGTAAACCGGTGACAGGCTAAAACTGGGCTGTAAGCGTCGTGACTCCATACTGTTTACCCCGACTCTCAGAAGCCGCTAGGCATGCAATGGGCACTCTCTGTAAACTGGTTCTGCTGCACAGTATATGTATATTTTACTGCTTTACTCTAGTTCTTTAATGCAAACCTGCTACTCCTACTGATCAAACATTCATGGAACAACATCAAAGAAACTCGTTTTAGTTTATTAAAGTCTTCTATGTTGTGCCCTTGAAGAAGTTCATATGGATAAACAAGCTTATATAAATAGCCTGTAGCATCACGGGAAGGGCAGTTCATAATCCAACAATAAAACGACAGACCTTATACTTTGTGCTCCCCCAAGCAGCCTCTTGAGTAAACCTAAAGGCATTTGGAAATTTATATGAAAAGTATTTATACATTATAGGCAACATTTTAAAAAATGTGATGAGTTGTTCATGTTAATAATTAAATGTCAAAGCTTAAACTTAAATTTGTCTCACACAACTATGTAGAAATTTAATCATTTTAATTTACTGCTTCAGAAAGGTCCTTTACTCTGCCCTGAATTCATCACATCTTTTCTTAAAAGTCTATAGTGGTTGATGAGTTTGTTTTGTGATGCCCATTGTGTGTAGATTATTTACAAGTTATGCTTGCAGAAGGAACACCCAGGTGACAGTGTGTAATATGTCCTGAGTCAATTACTTCACGGAAATGGTATGTTAAGCAATTGGAAGGTAACAGATAGTTTTTTCCATTATTTTAGAAATATCTGTATTGTTATAATACAGATAAAATCTACAATGAATATAATGCATTATTCAAGAAATGACCAGGCATTCTCAGCAGTGTTTCAGCTAAATAACTGATGATTGTAACCTTTAAAGAAATCTCATTGTGGTGACTGTTGGTAAATCACTTCCCCATTCATAGTGATCTCTATTTAGAGGCTATCTGGAAACCATTATATCTTTTATTAATCTTAAAAGTAATAGCTGCTGATTTGACATTTGCTAAAGCTAGATAAATTTTCCGTCTTTTTAATATCACAGACTTCAGTCAATTTTTGGAGTCTATCTGCTGCAACTCTATTAATCCAGGAATACTTACCACTGTAAGCATAAGTTTTATTTTAATTTAAACATCGCAGCTTTTAAACATTTTGCCTATGTGTGTGACAGGCAGCAATGTTAAAATACTGTCTGTAAAATACAAGACATTTTTAGCCTTTGGAAGGAAACAGTTGAAAAATATGCAAGACAATTGGTGATTAAAATTGACTAAACACATTAAGACAGAACTTTACTATTTTCATAGAATTTCTCTTCACTATTTCAGGCATGTATTTTGAGTTAACTGGTAGATTTTTCTGCAGGTCTTTACTTAAGCAACACATGATCTCTCCTTAGCCAAAGACCAGATTGTTACTTAAGCAATGATTTTTAATGGGTTTCTTCAAAATAGTCATGCAGGGTAAATACGTATAGGACGTCCTTCAGAGTAACATTGAATCACTATAATGGTTATCCCCAAAACTTAGATAGCATTTTACAAAATGGTTCTGTTTTCATAGAAGGTAGAGATTCCAAGGATGTCTGAGTGATAAGTCTTCGTGTTCTAAGCAGCTCAAAGGTCTTCCAGGCTCAGTCCTGGCATGTTACTGATGTTACTGTGCATTTATGTCTACCAAGCGACCTTCATGTTTGCGGGCAAGTGTCATATATTCCTTATTATTAAAAAAAATAGAACATGTGAAATGAAGTTCTTAGAATCAGGACATAGCATCTATACCTGCCTGTGGTGTATACATGTGGCAAATTGCAGAACCCAGACTGAATCCTTGGCTTCTGCACTGAAGCTCCCCGTAGGACTGGGAGAGTGAGATGAGGTGGAGACTTGGTTTCTGCTCGGTTCCTGTCCTTGCCTCCATCATCCTCAGGACACCGAGGGCCTGACTCTCTGCTCCAGTCTCAGTTCCGTTTGCCTCAATCCAAAGTCGGTGCTGGCACCAAATGGAAATGGGAGCATCCAGAATATGAGCGGCCCATGTTCACTGCTGTCTGTTTGGCAGCGAGTGCCAGGGTTTACTGGCCTGTGGAAATCTAATGTCATAGAATTGCCATTTCTTAGGTATGCTTCCAAGGAAACATTTTCATGGCACGCTAATATCTTTTTAGATCTTTCTCATGAAGTTATTTTTTTCTGAAAGAAAAAAATATCTAAGAACTTACCTCTTACCTTTATTTTACATCATGTTTGAAAAAGAATGCTTATATCGCCACACTTCCCTGGGATCATCATTTGTGACCCTGGGCAGGAAAGGCTTTCTGACCAATGTGGGTCTTAAGGTTGGCAGAGCAAGTGTCTGAGACTAGTTCTGTGACGTGTCACCTTTTCTCAGGAAAAGCTTTGGTAGCTGCAGAGGGAGACTGTGGCCCACGTTCAGCATGAAGAATCCTCGACAGCAGTGCTGGTTTCCTGCCGCCTGCCACTGTGGAAGAGTTTGACTGGTCACCCTTGATTTCAGTTCCTCTGGCACTGTCGAGCACTCAGAACTACCCTCAACTCCAAACACTCAGTCAAGGAGAGGATATCTGTGAGAAAGATGACTGAGAACATGGGGATACTCAGGTGTACTAGGCAGCCATTGCCAGGGCAACAAGCACTGACCGCATCTCAGTAGCTTAGGGACAGAAAGAGGCCTCTCCTTTCCTTTGCTGTGGCCTTCCGCAATTTATGAGACGCACCTGGTAATTAAACCCCAAGATTGTTAGCTCCCCTGATAACAGCTGCTCTGTTCAAACTGCAGTCCAGATAAGCTACTCTCAAGGCTGCATTTGCGTTCCCCTCCCCCTGCTATTCTGCTGTTCTCACAACTCAGGCATAATTTGCACTGAGGGTTCCCTAGTTAGTAGAAAGTTCCCTTGTCCCTCCCTTCAAACAAGCCTCTTTGAATTCTTCATAACTTTTGTTCTAAGCTTGTTTTACAGGCTTGGGAAAGATATTGATAAGACACTTTCCTAGGACATCTGCGGGACTGTCTCCTGGAAATCAACAAACGAACTTTTCAAGACATCCTGGTATCTGCTCACCTTCACCAGAATCTCCCTCCCGTCCTTGTCACTTAGCAATAGCCACTGCTTACCAGAGCAGGCTGGCCCTTTCTTTCCTGCCCGTATCGACTAGCAGTACTTGGCCCTTTCCTCTTTTGGAAAGTGAAATAAACTTCCTCTCTACATCTCTTCTTTTAGTTGTGAATTCTTTCACAGTCCATGTCACCAGCCAAACCCTTACAAGTAGCATGCCGCAAAGCTTTTACTCATGTAGCTAGAGTTGTTCTGTGGGTTGCCAAGTCTAGACTGGGATGGCCTGGGTGGTCCTACGTGTTGCCACAGCTCTGGCTGGGCTTGAATCCTTGCTGAGAGTTTAGCTCAGGTCTGCCCCCTGTCAAGCGACAGCAGATATTTGGGAAAAGCTCTTTTCATGGTGATGGTAGATGTGTAAGAGCAGTGTGCAAAAACAGATGAAAAAAAGATATCAAACTTTAATGCTATAAGCATTGAATGATATTTGGTTTGCAAATCTCCTTCCCCCTCCCTCTTTCTCTCCCCCTCTTTCTCTCTCCGCTTACACAGTGGCAAATTTTACACAAGCCTCAGAGTTTGTTCTACTTGGATTCAAAGGGCAGTACATTCCTGGACCGCATCTGAACCCAAGCAGAACAAACTCTGAGACTTGTGTAAAATGCGCAGTGGGCACCTTCCTCCAACGCCTTTCCTTCCACTTTGGGCGGCTGCTCTCACCATTGCGCCCAGGCCTCTGTGACCGCTCGAAGGGGAACTGTTGCCCAGCTCTCCCTGTCTCTGTTCAGCACTACAAGTGACTCCCTTCTGGTGGCCATGGCCTGTGGCTGCTTTGTCGCCTCTGGAACCCTCTCCTGTACTCTGTGCTTCAAGCCTCACCAGCCCTGTGTACAGTTAGTGTCAGGGGTGCTACCTGTGGGGCTTGGCTGAGCTCCTGTTCATCGTTTTCAAAACCAACTCAGGTGTAACTTTCTTAGGTAGATCTTCTTCCTGAGAACATTAGTCTTTTTTTTTCCCTATAGATTGCTAATAAGTCTTATGTTGCTTTATTATCAGTTCCTAATTATTTTCTTTATATACCCATTTCTGTACTTAGACTATGAGCTGTTGGAGGGAACAGCCTGAGTTATCTTATACATGTTTGTGTTTCCATGTTTAGTACCCACAGCAATAAGTATTTAACCGTGTTTTTAAATTGAATTGTATAGAATTGGATTGTATCTTGGGGTTGATTTAGCAGAGCTGATGCTGATGCTGATGAGAGCTAAGGGTGGGTCTAAGTCATAGACTAGGAAGAAGAAAAAAAAGAGTAAAAATAAAAGGAAGGCAAATGATGGGAACAGTGTGAAACCACTGGGAAAATAAACAGTGTACAGTTAGGAGCTAGGAGGAATTGTAGCTGCCAGTCCCTGCCCTGTAATGGCCCCCTCCCAACGGGTTTCTCTTATGTAAAGTACAGGCTGTGGAGTTGAAAGTTAAAAGCCAGTCTCAAGAAACCCTTAAGGGCCTTGGGTGTATAAATTCATTTCCATTCAGCAGATGTCTGAGTACCTTATCTTAGTCAGTCCTCTGAGTCCGCTGCTAATATTGTGGAGCATATGCACAAGTAAGGGTCATGACCCTGGCCCTAGAGGTATTTACCATTCATTGAGAAATAAACGTGAGGGACAGAAAGGAAGGATAGGGGATGAGAGATTTTGATAAAATACTCTGTGACCTGGTTTATAAGGCCCTCTCTACCTCAGTTTCCTCATTGGGATTTTCATTCTGTCAGTGATTCTGGTCTGCATGATTGCTTACTCTCTAATTCAAAACCGAATCCTTAAAAAGGATTTTGCAGTTCTTGTCTCAAATTAACCTCTCCTGGGACTATTGGGTTTCTTGAAGCTATTTATTAATAATTTCAAAAGCCACATGCACTAACTCTTCATAATCTGTAATAATTTCTCGTTTCCTTCTCTTTTACTTGATAACCCTTTAAAGAAAATGCATCATGTCTCCCTTGTGCTATGGGTTCAAAAATATGTGATATAGTGTCTTCTTTTAAAAACTTTTATCTTTTGATTATCAAGGTTTCCATATATGCAATCATTATAAAAGAAAGAGAGGAAAATAAGATACCACACAATGAGGTTTTAAATTAAAAAGTCAAATGCCAAATATATGATATAGGCAAAATTTAAATTTATAATTTTATATATTGCTTTTACTCTTGACAAATTTTAGGGAACGTACTTATATTCTGTATCACATCCAACTTCTTTGAAGGAGTCTACCAGTTCTTGATAATGTAATGTTTTAGTCATGGCATCCTGTGTCATTGCATTATATTACATTCTACTCACTTGTTCAGGACTTTCGAGTCTGTGTGCTCTGTTCCTTAGGGCTAGAATTGTTTAACGTGCTTTTGTTAGTCCTATCATCTCTTGCAAAGCACAATATATAGTTTCAGCTCTCTGCAGATAACAGTGTTTCCTGGGCATAGCAAAGGAGTCACCTCTGACTGCTTCATGTGATTGAAATTGTACTGTGGCTTTAATTTTCAGAAACAGTTTTCTAGATTCTGTGCATAAGTCTTAGCTGTGCCTTAATAAACGTGGTGACCTCCACCTGTAAAACTAAAGTGGCTTTGAATACTGATTGACTGCAACATTTCACATCCTCTCTGGGTCCATAATATGTTTGTGAATGTCAAAGCCTGGGCAGGAGCAGAAGGCCGACAGGATTTTCAGTTTAAAGATCTTACAGATCATCGGTTTCACTTCCGTTGCTATTATGTTGAGAAAAATGATGTAGAGAAAAGTTTAGTGACACAAACAAAGTCAATAAGAAACTTGGGACTGGAATTTGGGCTTTTGGAATCCCAGTTCAGCACATTTTTCTCCATAATAGAGCTTCTATGTTCTGCACGTGTCCTCAGCTATTCATAGGTATCCCTTTTTCCCATTTACGTTTTACATAAACGTACGTGCTCACACATGGCTCATGTGTACAGACCAGCCCTTTGTATTTTTTAATTTTTTTATTTATCTAAAATATATCGTTATTGATTTCAGAGAGAGGAAGGGAGAGGAAGAGGGAGAAAGAGAGTTGAAACATCACTGATGAGAGAGTCATTGATCGGCTGCCTCCTGCACGCCCCTGACGGGATCGAGCCCGCAACCCGGGCATGTGCCCTGACCGGGAATCGAACCTTGATCGCCTGGATCCTAGGTTGATGCTCAACTGCTGAGCCACGCCCGGCTGGGCAGACCAGCCCTTTTTAGATCAAATGTTACCATTGTGTCCAAATTCAGAAAACATTTTTAGGCTATTTAAAGGCAAAGGCCTCATAATTCAATGAAAAGAATCCTTTAAAAGGCCTAGATGCTAACATTGGGGGAAGCTGAGTATTACAGGAACTCTCTGTACTAACTTTGCAAATATCCTGTAAATCTAAAATTATTTCAAATTAAGAAGACTATTTTCGAAAAAGCACTATAATTTACTCTAATGACAGAAACATAAGAAAAATAAACCTCTGCCCAATGGAAGTGTGTTCTGTCCCAGTTTTCTGCATTTCCAACTGGTCAGTGTTAAGTCCTCATAGGCTCAACCTTCTCTAGGGCTTCAGTATTGGTTGTATTGTTTAAGAAATGTGCTTAACTGACAATTACAGTATCAGGCAGGATATGGAAGAAAGAAAGTTGATTAAACTGTCTACATAGAGTTTTCTTAAAAACTTTATAAATGTCTTATTTCTGTCAATAATCACATAAGCACAGGTGCACACCCTGATGTCTTCACTAAAAGTTATGACTACTTCTGCTTTGCCTATTCTTCTGACCCTGGTCAAAGATTGCCTAAAAGGGGAAGTTAGTCAGCCAAGACAAAAACTAGATATAGAGCTGTAGAGCGGGGGTCAGTGAGCATTTTTGTAAAGAACCAGGTAGTAAATAATTTAGCCTGTGTGGGCCATTCAATCTCTGCTGCAGCTACTCAGCTCTATTGTTATGGCACAAAAGCAGCCATGGGCAATTCATAACTGAATGAGTATGGCTGTATTTCAATAAAACTTTATTTGTAGATGCTTAAATCTGATTATGATATGTCATGAAATATTCTTATGGTTTATTTTTTAACTTTAAATTTTTTTAAAAATGTATCTTTATTGATTTCAGAGAGAGGAAAGGAGAGGGAGAGAGAGAGAGAAACATCAGTGATGAGAGAGTCATTGACCAGCTGCCTCCCGCACGCCCCGACTGGGGACCGAGCCCGCAACCCGGGCATGTGCCCTGACCGGGAATCGAACCCCGATCGCCTGGATCCTAGGTCGACACTCAACCGCTGAGCCACGTCCAGCTGGGCACTGTTTAAAATTAAAAAAAAAAAAAAAAAATCTTAGCTTATGGGTTGTACAGAAACAGGTGGTAGGCTGGATTTGACCTGTAGGTCATTGTTTGTTAACCCTGTAAAGAGCATTAGAACTGGAAAGGACTTAAGTAAGTTTTTATAACCAACCCATTGTGTTAAGAAACATCCTACTATTGTAACAGGTTAAGTCTTGTGTTTGTTTTAAAAGTACAGCAGTAACAATGAGTGGCTGATGGAGTTTGTGTTATTTTTGTTTGCTGCTTTTTGTTTTTTATCATCTTCAGAGCTGTGTGCTCATCTAATCTACTTACTGTAATGGCCAGCATAACTAAATTGTGTGCCAGCCAAGTGTGTGGTATTGCATATCTTACTAGGTTTTCATGCTGTATATTATTTTCTACATTGTATATATTGCTGAAAATGAAGTGTAAAGTCATGTAAAGTTATTGGCGCTGTCTGGCGAATTGTTTTTGCCTGCCTTCTCAAGTTAACATAGCAAATAACCCCAACTAAGGCATTTCAGCTAGTATCTAGCTTCAGGATCTTATGAAAGAAAAATATGATTAAAGCTTTGTCTACACAGGACTACTATTTGGTCATTTTGACTTAACTAATCAAATAACAGGTCAGTTCAATTAAATAATTATTTTGATTTATTTTTCAACATAATTTGTTAACTGTCTTTCTGATTCAACTGGTGGTTTAGGCATGATATGGCTGTAACCCTCACAACAGAATCATTAGAAAAAGGAAATGGGAGATTTATATATCAAGAATCTAATGTTACAGCATTAGAGTGAATGGATTGGTAAAAGTGAACTAGTCATTTGCAGGTAGAAATAAGCATATCTCAAAAACCATTTGTACATAAAGTAAAGAAATATGTCCAAATGGTATAGTATGATTTAATTTTTACAACATATTAATTTAAACTTGTTACTAAAGGAATAAAACTCAGTCACTAAGAAATCACGGAGATCTGTCAGCAAGTAGGTGTTGAGTGAGTGCTCAGAGGGTGACTAGGACTGTGCTAAGAGGTTGGGAAAAAGCTAAAATTTATGAGTTCGTAGTCATAACTTCCCAAAGCACTACAGACTTAAGATTTTTTTTTCCAGAAATGTTTTGTAATTAAAACCCATCACTCATATATAATTTTACAGTTTGGGAAATAAGGCTGTGTTGAGTATCAGCACCGATGATGAAAACAGACTGTGCACACAGTTTGGGTTTTATATAAATACTTTAAAATATTGGCTTTCTTCTATAAAAATAGATGAATAGTATCCAGGTTTTTACAAGAATCTTAGCATAAAAGCAAAATTGCTCTCATTTTCCATTTTGAAAAGAGACGTGAAGATCGCATAGCAAAATGCAGTACATTCTGGAGAGTTAGGAAGAAACAGGCCGCAGCTGCAGGTCAGCCTCGCTTCGGGCGTGCTCGGCACTGTGTAAAGTGGCGCAGTGATGTTTGCTTAGCTGACACGCCACCTAATCCCTTGCACCTGATCGCTTCGTTGCATCTCCTGCGGGTACTGAGATCCTGAAGTTGCAGGAAAATCTGTACCAAGTTGTTCGGTCTATGCTATTTTGTGATTTATACCTGATAGGCGATAAGATCAAGCTGCCTTGTTGTGAGTCACTAAATTTTTTGCTGTATGAACATCTGCTGTTGGAAAAGTTAAATAGTACCTTTACTGAGATTAGAGAAGGGGACTCTTGTAGGGAGTTCTAACAAATCGTAATAAAGGTACAGTCCATGTAAAAAAAGGCCAGTGAAGGCAGAAAAATTATAAATGCAATGTAAGCTAATCATCCCAATCACTTTAATGGGCCTTCAGAATGCCTTGTTAGTAGCAAAGTGTTGGCCACTGAAGTTGGAGTTGGACACTCCTGAGATAAAATCTTTGTGACTGTGTACAAGTAACATCTTTCTTTGGTCTCAGCTTTCTTTCTGGGGAAAGGAAAAAAAAAAAAGGTGATTTGGGGCCTGAAAATCCAGCTGGTCTTACAGTGCAGTAAGCCTAGATTCTATCGGAAATCCCAAAGGTATGTTAGAATTCCCTGTTTATGGTTTTTAGCACATTAGAGGTAAATTTTTGTTGTTTTTTCCCCTGGAAAAATTGTGTTTCTAAAATGACCTTAATCAGAAGGAAGAGATGTTCAGTATGCAGTATTTATTTTGAAACACACTTTGGTATTCTAATATATAAAAAGTCTTAACGTGTATTATGTGACAGAGTAGAGGAATTTTAGTTTTTCTTAAATGACACAGGGAATTTGGGAATTATAAGGCAACTTAATGTTATTTTAATGCTTACTATAATGAGAAATAAAAGTTGATTATATACAATGTTCTTAATATGTGAGTATTTCATTGAGATAAGAAGACAAAAGCACTCTTAAAATAGTCTGTATCCAGAATGAAAGGTCAATTTACTGAAACAATGGGTACAGTTGACATTTCCCTCAGAATTTTGGCTTTAAGGATATAATCATAGAGTAGGTTTTAGGATAACAATTGTTTTTGTTTTTGACATTAAAGAACAGGAACGGGCTGTATTTCTTGTTTCACTTTACTTACCTATTTACCCTCTAAGCATTTAAATGCTTATTACATTGCAAGACTCTATAATAGGCTCCAGGGGAATGCAAAGAGGGAAAACAACTGAACCCCCTAGGAGTTTATAATCTAGTGGGAGTGACGCACATGCTCAGAAAATAACACGGGTGGACATTACTCATGTTGAGAGAGGCCTGAGCAAAGTGATGTGCGATCACAGACAATGATTAACCGCAAATGCGGAGGCCAAGAAGGTAGCCTTTAAACAGGACCTTAGGGATGAATGGGATTTGAAATTGCAGTTTCTCATAGGCGAGAATATTAAATTTATTTAAGGTAATTTTCAAATATAGTTCTTTACTATTTTGCAAGAAAATTACCTTATGAAGTTCTACTTTCAAATGAATATTTTTTCTGAGTCTTTATTTTAGATACTCACTGGCATCAGATCATCTTTTATGCATAAATATAGTTAAAGCTGTAAACATGGTGCTGGTTAAGGAGAATTGCAGTCCCTCACATGTTAAGTAAGCTTATGAGGGTTCTTTCCAAAGAGTATTTGAAACAGAATATCCAAGTACTATGTAGGGCACAGAATTACTGTGTATAGTTCTATTATCTGACCGTAATCTCAAATAATCAAAAGCAGCAATCACATACCATGCTTATAAACCAAGAGTTTAATCAAATGTAATTTTCTAATATCTTCTCTGTAGTGTCTTAGCTTTTCATAGAGAGAGAAGAAAGGCCAGAACGAGGTGTATTTTTTAATTTTGCAATTCTAATGTCTATAGTTCGTAGAAAATCCATCCTCACCTAAGAGCTAAATATAGAAAAGATTAGATCAGAAGAGTGGCTGCCATCGTGGGCACCTTGCAGTAGAACAGCCAGCGCTCAAGCATAACTCTGGGACAGTGGCTGGAGTGGCACAAGACCCTTGGCACCCGGCTCACACATGTCCCACTAAAGCCTATAATTGGGAGGGAAGACTAGACAGCGTGGAAGAGAATGTTCTGTACTTTTATTTCATTTAAATTAGCACAAAGGGAGGGAACAGTTTTGCTTCACATGTGAAGTCAGTCATTTCTTGGGTTGCTAGCTCAGTGTGTTAGCAGAACAGCTGTTCGGTACAATGTGGCTTTCTACAAGCAATATTTCTGCTGCTAGAACAGTGGCAGTCTGCCAAAGAGAGTGCCCAGACCAACCCCTAAACAAAAAAAATCTTTTGTCAACGACTCTAATAATTTGTACAATTCAGGAAAGGGGGGTTGCACAGTCTTTGCAGATGTGCATTTATGATGCTATTTTTAAGCAGAGCGGCATGAAAGAATAGATTCATACGAATTGTAAGTTGATCATTCATTTCAAGCATTTGGCTTCTGCTCCTACTAAAATTTCATTCTGTGTAAAGAAAACACAGCCAGCCTTGAAACGAGGTAAGGCGGGGTGTGACAATAAGATGAAATTCTTCATTTTCAAACCTGTGATGCTTGCTCAAAAACAAGAAGCTCTGGGGCCTTATGGTACCCCCTGCTAAGGAAATAAATGCAGTTTCCTGATTCCTTACAGTAGAAACATGCTGTCCTTCAGCATTTTGAGGAAATAAACTCTTAATGAGCCCACATTCTTTTACAGCAGTCCATTCTCTGAAAATGAGTTGAAGTGCTGAAGGAGATGCCAGAAGCACTTACTTAACCAAATTAATACGTGTTAATTCTCTGTAGTTTAATATCATAGGTGCCGTGCAGTTCTTCTCGTATAAAACTGGACCTAGTCTCAGATCTGTCATCTGCACGCTGGTTATCCGAAATCTACAGCCGTAGACTCTGCTCGCTTTGACTCCAGGGACAGAGTGAAGAAAATAAGATAATTTTTGTAAATTTATAGACCCCTGGGAAAGAATCTTCACACTTCCCTTAACAGCATAGGATAAAATCTGAGTGCCCGGCCGGGCGTGGCTCGGCGGTTGAGCACTGACCTAGGATCCAGGCGATCAGGGTTCGATTCCCGGTCAGGGCACATGCCCGGGTTGCGGGCTCGATCCCCAGTAGGGAGCGTGCAGGAGGCAGCCGATCAATGACTCTCTCATCATTGATGTTTCTATCTCTCTCTCTCCCTCTCCCTTCCTCTCTCTGAAGTCAATAAAGATATATTTAAAACAAAAAAAAATCTGAGAATCCTTCTATTTTTATTCAAGAATACATTTGATATTTAGATAAGATAGAATTAGACTGCTCTATTAAGATACAAAATCATATACTTATAATGTCATCAGTTAATGCCGACCCATTCAGTAAGGGTGTTCATAGAGCAAAGATGACCATAGAACTTTCACGAAATTGATAAAAAGCTTCCTGTCATTCTAAGAGTTGGGATCTTAGGTATTTACTTTTTAAACAATCCAGTCTGAGGTGTGAAAATGCTCAATTAAATGGAGTTACATGTATTATTAAATCAGGAGTATTTTTGCTCCACCCAGAATTAAATCCACCTATATATGCTGTCCCCTCATATTTTCACATTTTATATATACTATAAAAGGTAAGAGTACTAACTGTGATGGTGGAAAGTTACTAATGAAGATACATTTTAAAAATTATTCAGGTGACCTGTTTCATCATACTTTAAGTAGTTACTGAAGTGTTTTTCAAATATTTCCTGAGTTTAATAAAGATGTAGAGTGACAATTACAATTCTGTTTACTTATGTGTGCCCCCATAGAGGGGTACTGCACTTGGTAAAGTGACAAGTCTCAGAAAAATTGTTTATAAAATTTTCTCTTGTAAGTGAATAAAATCACATTTCTTATATATTTGAGAAATACTCTAGGTAAAGAGTATCTGTGGCAATTTGTATTTTGTAAAAACAGTTTTTTCTAAGAAAAAAAGCAAGTGATAATTCCCCCAAATATTTATTTTACATTTATGTTTTCAATTTTCTTAAAAGGAATAGAAATATAAGCAATAAATTTGGGTTACTGACTTGTGTCTAAGGACAGTATATTTTAGAAAAATATTGGGGGGCACACAATGATCTGTATCACATCCTGTTCTTTACTCATGGCCGGTATTACTTTAGTGGTTTAAAGAGTCCACACTCTTTGTTGTGCAGTTGGAGATCTACTGTCATTTATTTTTTACACTAATGCATTATCTTTTTCTAAAATCATAGAATCACTATACCAGTCTTTATTGTGTACAAAGACATTTTCAGGTTCGAATTTGGTAGAAAAACATGCAAAGATGTTGCACGTCCATGATCACATTTCATACGTTTAAATCCTCATGAGATAAGCATCATTTTTCCTTGTGTCTGTAGAGGACACAAGGAAATTAATTACCCTTGCTGTCTATATGCAAAATATATGTAAGTAAAGGAAAAAAGAGAGATGTTCAAAGACTCTTTCTTAAAGTGAACTATGTATATTGACCAGTTTTACCAAATGAAAGTCATGCAGTTTGGCCCATGCCATATACAAGTTCAGGAGGCCCAAACCCATTAACATTAGCCTCTGTACAAAGAATAAGAAAGACTGACAAATTATGTTCTTTAAATTTAGATTGTAAAATTCCTATATAGACAACTGGTATATATTTAGTAACCATAGCACCTTGTCTTATCAGCCATCAGGCACTGATTGCATTCCAGCACATTTCTAGCCAAAACACAAAAAATAAATTGAGACTGGCAAGTAGACAGTTGCTTAGATTGTGGTGCAACTGATGTCAGTATCATTGTTATTGTTAGCAGTGAGTAAATGAACTCCACAAGCAGGAAAAAACCTTCGGAACCCATCCCTAGACTTCCCTGTAGCCATAACTAACTGGGTTGTCCAGGGTGCACTTGGGGAATAAGGGAGTAGGTGCTTTGAGGCCCCCGTCTTCATAACAGAGACGTTCTGGTGGTGTAACAAAGAACTACACGCCCACTCCCACTCAGTAGTAGTTAGAAGTTGAAAACATGCTATGAGGTCATAATTTCATAGTAAACTAAACTTGTTTTTTATGGTTTTTCTTTGTGTGACATACTACGAAATAGTGGGACGACTTGCACAGTGTGAGGTTTATAATCCTCTGGTCTCATTAGTACTTCGCTGAGCTCACTCTCTGCTTCACCGTCCACATCGCTGTCTCTTGAATTACGTCGGCTGCAAACCTCGCCCTTACTGTGATTACGGACATTCGATATGTTAGTGAAATCGGAGTTCTCAGGCTTTGTTCTGCAGTCACCTCTTGCCTTCCTTCTTCTTTGAATATTCTTTTTACCTTTCCTTTTTGCTCCCTATTTAAACTATCCCTTTGAGGTACTACATTACATGATCTTGTTCAAAGAAACACAGAGCAAGGTTGTCCAACAGTGGTAACATTTTAAATCACGATTAAGCAATGCTCAGAAGAGCAGCCAGTTCAAATCAGATATTTAAATAAAGGTTTCTCAGAGATCTTAATTTGTCACTTTGATTTCTAGGGCATGTAGCACTGGCCAGTGGATCTGGGGTCTGCAGAAAACTCTCCATTGCTTTGTATGCCACTTACACCCCGTATGTATAACAAACCTTCTATCCATATTGATCGTACGCGATAGATCACTGCTGCTACTGTTAGTCACCTGATCTGCAGAGCACTAGAACTAATAACCTTTTCAAATGTTATCAATTTATTACATATCCTAGACCAATCAAATGTCTTTAGTGATCACTGGTCATTTATTTGATATTTTAATTTTGAATGAGTCTACCTAAAGGACTTTAGTTCTAATAAGGCCACAAATTCCAAACAGTAACAGTTCATAAATATGAGCAACAGTGAACCCAGAAGGCTGTAAATTAGCATTATTTAAAATGACTGTAAAAGAAATGAATGGCCTTAAGCATAATTATAGACATAGCAGACTCAGGAGAGATCGAGGGGAAGTTCATCTATACGGCTGTTTGGGGTGTGTGAAGGGATCCGATTAGGTTTCTCACAGCGAAGGAGACAGAGCTCTTGCATGTAAGTTGGCCTGCATTTGGTTGCTAATGATTTCATTTTAATGTCACCGTTTAGTTTCATACTGATCATTTATACTGACAAAAAGGAAGAAAAGAAAACAAGGAACCTGTCATCAATCATTCATTTAATCAAGTAGCAAAAGTAGATAAATAAACATACTGAGTTAATTATTCTTCTGTATGTAATGATTGACAATAAAGTTAATTTATGCCTATTTTAACCCCTTAATATTTAGTGCAGTTAGAATTAATAGCTATTAGCAGTTATAGAAAGGATTTAGGGGTGACCTCTTCTTTCCTAAAGTGCCTTAAGGAAATTCAGTCTTCATACGTAAGGTGCTTACTCACTTGAACTCTGTTTTGGTAAAGGGTCGTAGTTATTGGCATCTAAGCCTGTTAATTCCGTGCTACCAAATATAATGAGAGACAGTCCTGCTGCTCTGCCTCTTTTGTATTGTTCTTATTCAGACTCTTTAAGAAGACTTTTTCCTTTTAAATGTGCATTTTTAATGCATAAAAGGATTTGTAACCAGACACAAATATGATGCTAATTCATAATGTGTAGTAGATACAGCACTAATGGAAAAGAAGTCTCAGTGACAGCAAAACACTAAAACATATATTTGAGTTAAAAGAGTTCCTGAAAGTACTGAAACCTATTTTTGATTCGCCAGCACTTTTCTTCAATTTTCCAGAGAAATTTCTTCTGGTGGCTGTTCTTTTTTTTATAAAATTCGATGATTACTTTTACGAGACTTTCCATAAACAAGTGCATTCTTCAGGTGAGTGTAGATGTAAAAGTAAATTTCTAAATATTTAAAGAAGCATACTTAGTGGATTTTGGCACGTGTGTTATGTGCCACAGAGTCGGCTCCTACTTCTGGCGACCTTATGAATGAGCCATGTCCACAGTGTCCTGTCCTCAGCAGCCCTGCTCAGCTCCTGTAGACTCATGTCTTTGGCTTTTTTAAATGGAATCAATTCATCTCTTATTTGGCCTTCCTCTTTTCCCACTGCCTTCTGTTTTCCCCAGGATTATTGTCTTTTCCAAAGAACCCTGCTTTCTCATGATGTGATAGGAATTTAGTTGTTGATTAAAATTATTGTGAAAGGTTTATAAAGAAACTGGGAGTGCCTTTGTGATTACAGATATGTCTCTTCTAGATGCATTTTATTAAATGGCTTTTCCCTTAGCACTTTTAATGTTTAGTGTAGCTAAATTCTAATCACTTACTGTTCCCGTTTCTCTCCCATATTCACTTCAGTCCTAACAAACTAGAACTGGATTCGAAAGAGTCACTGGGTGAGACAAGTGTGGCCAATGGCTTCCAGACCAGAGCCTGTTTTACACACTAGCTGCACTTTGTGTCGACTCTCTTCTTTGTCAAAAAGAAAAAATGTTTGCATACTTTTATTTGGTCTGTTTAGAAAATTTTCAGGTTCACTATCAGTTCAGAAATCTGTAACCATAAATAGTAAGTTACAGTAGATTTCTAGTTCATATCACAATTACTAAACTCCCATATTTGGTTCTTGATTGTTTGTGTTGCAATTTGCTTTCTGTAAACATTTGGCTTAGTAATAGGCTTTGCTGGTATGACTTTCTGATGCCTTGAATAGATTTGGCATTATAGTTATATCTTTAATGGCAAAGTAAAATTTAGAAAATACACAGCATTTAACTTGTACCTAGTTTGTAAACTACAAACTAGATAAAACGACATACAGAAAATAATTCACTTCATCAGGCCAGTATGTAAATGAAGAACTGTGCAGTGGTAATGAAATATGTTTTTAAAAAAAATAAATTTAAGATCGTCCACATTTCTTAAGTTTACAATAACTCTGATGAATGAATCCCTCTGCCCCTCCCCCCCACTCCTGCCATGGACACCTTTAAAGTTCATTAATTTCTGTGTAAATGTGTTAAAGAGAAACCGCTATTCTTTTGTTTGTTCTTTGGCTTTCTCCTACCTGCAAGCCTGAATTACGTGTTATTATGAATGAGGAGTGGGGATTGATGGCCTTTTTGTTCATTGAAATAGCGGTTGATCTCTTCAGCTTTTGTTCTGTTTATGGCTTTTCCTTTTTCATTCACTTAACAATCTGCAGCTAGCAGGTTAAGAAAAATGCAGCTTGTGATCACTGTGGTAACAGCAAAACCAACAACTCTGTTAGTCCTTCCTTGAAGAACTCGTCAGTGTTCTTTATGACTTTTATTTGAGAGAAACCATAAAAACTGGGAATAGAAAAGATACTAGACAGCCTCTAAGTAGATGGTATGTGTATGTATATACATATATTCCCAAATACAGAAATACAGAGTTTTGAAAAAGAAATATTTGAATATTGGAATTGAAATATTCGGTCCTAATTTACTTTCATTAAGTAGAGGAAATAAGTTTCAAATCAGGATTTCTTATCCCTTTCAGAAACCCCGGGTCAAATGAATCTTTTGGGCACAAGTGTATCTTGAATGCAAGATAATGAGTGTTTTGTGGGTGCCCTCTTGGAGCTGCTTGGCATCTATTCCGTGCATCTTTTGGCCATTTGCTCAGTGGTTTGAAGCCCGGCCCAGGGTGGGTGCTGCTGTTCCGTCCTGACTGCCTTCCCCGAGAAGGAAGGGCGCGAGGTGCTTGCTCTTGCTCCGAGGCGGCGGGGCTGCGGCCTTGCCCGCCGTCTGCTCCCTCCTGGCTTCACCCCGCTCCTCGCCGCTCCCGCCTGGCGCTCGGGCGGCTCCGGCTCAGCGCCTCTCAGCTGTTAGCAGTTCTTCCCTCCTCTCACCCCACTGTAGTTTGATTTATTCATTTAGAATAAAGAGTATGTATTAACCGCCTGCCGTGTGTTCCTAGTGCTTAAGAATAGGAAAGAAATAGAAGAGGAATTTTTGTTCTTGAAACATTTGTAATTTATTTATAGAAATAAGACTTTTGATATTAAAAATATCTAGCCTGGCCAGGGGCCGGGTGGCTCAGCTGGTTGGAGCATTGTCCTGTACACCAAAAGGTTGTGGGTTCGATTCCCGGTCAGGGTGTGTAAGGGAGCCAGCCAATTGGTATTTCTCTCTCACATTGATGTTTCTCTCTCTCTCTCACCCCCTTCCTCTCTCTCCCCCCTCTCCTTTCCCCTCTCTTTAAAAATCAATAAGAGCATATCCTTGAGTGAGAATTAAAAACAAAAAAATCTAGAAAGCATTTGTGAGAGAATCTGATAGCAGATGCTGTGAATTGCTTGCTTATCAAGCTAAATAACAGTCCTGTCCTGTGCCCTTCTCTGTAGCCAGAGGTCTCAGGGGGAGAGTCTGGAACCTGAGCAGCTCCATGGAGAGAGCCCTGTTCTTTTTAGAGGGCCTTCATTGTCCTCCTCTTACTTTAGCCACTTGGTGACCTTGTGCCAGGCACTCTACAGTTTTACTGGTGAGAACAGTAAGGCACAGAGGCACTGAGTGGCGTGTTCAAGTCTAGACGGGCTCTTAATATTGGAGTGTGTCGCTGCGTTTTCCTGAGGCAGATGTCCTGAGATTTGCAGGCAGCTTCGAAGCCAACTCCCTGTGACATGGGTTGATAAACATCCCCAGGCCTGGCCTGCAGACTTTAGTCTGTGAAATGAGACTCATAATCATTTTGTTTTGATTTTCCACAATTCTTAAGAGAATGTAACTGAGTAGTATATTCAAAGATATATTTAAAGAATGCTCTGAGTTTCTTGGAGAGGGTTTTTAAGTTTATATTTACCATAGCAACATTAGACCACAACTCGATTAGCTTTGAAGTTTTCAGTCTTCAGGAGAGATAGGTCAGTGTTTTAATTGTACAATTTATTAGTTAAATTAAACTGGTATCCAAGTAGTGAGCTGGCTTTGACTTTTTCAGTGGGTTTTAGGGAAATTTAATCTTATCATGACTGAAACCTTTCTTAGGCTTTGGTTACCCTTTGGAAGAAACACAATAGTTTTTAACAGAGCAGAACAGCTATGGAGACATGCGGGTATGTTCATTTCTTCCTTCCTCTGGAGAGAAAGGACTGGTATTTAACACCGTAAATGCTTGTCTTGACGTCAGGAACTTTAGATTTCTTTATCTCATCACACTCTTGGATGTCTCTCGCTCATCTGGCAGCTTTCATGTTCTCTCTCTACCTTGGTAGGCAGCATTCCCTGGAATTTGGAATGCCATTTTTCTTGGCATTTTAGTGGGCAGCTTATGTACCCAAGGCATCACCTAAGCACCAGCAACACATTCTTGACTGAATAATGATGTATGTGGAATGTTACTTTTTTTGCCATATAAATGGATAGCAATTTACACAGCTGTGGATGTGGGATGTTTCAATCCCAGACCATGTTGTAAGAAAAATTGAATGACAGTGAGCAAAACAGCAGTAATTATAAAACTAATTACTAAATGCTGATGATGCCCATAGGCTTTGCATAACTAAAATTAGAAAAGGAAATTGCTTTCGGCTTCAGAGAGGCAACATGCTAGTTATTTCACTGTTTCAGTCAAAATGGAGGGTGGTATATAGAGTTCAATCAGGAAAATATACATTAATACATATATATCTATATATTTGCATAACATATATTTTCTATTTTGAAATGTTACTCACTCTATCTCACAATTTTATTTATAGAACTTTATGCATAGATTTTACATAAAGCAGATATGTATATTAAAATGTCTGAATGCAGTATATATACTAGGCATTTTGCATACACTATAATTACAACATTAAAATACATATCTTTACAATATATTTATACATGCTTCGTTTTTATCATGTACATTTCACAGCAGAATACAGTGTGCATTTCTGCTCTTGCATAAAGAATCTAATCTTGTGAATTCATAGCACATTCTCCAAAATGAAATACCAAAAAAGAAATACATTGAAACATTGGTCAGCTTCTTTTTCATTATGGAAAATGAAGTATGTTTTGGCAAGATGCATGATTGATAAATCAAAGTCTGCAAGGCATACCTTTGTCTGTCTTTAATTTGGAGCTAAGAAATGTGAGAAATTAACTCCAGAGAAATTATGGACATTGTAAACATATTTCCTGCAGATCCCAGACAATTCAAGGATTATAAATGTTTAAGCTGATATTGATAACATTCAAATAGGAAATACTGGGATAATTAACTATTCAGTGTGTATATAAATGGAAAAGGATTTCATGAGTTAAAAATGTCATTTTATCAAAAACATTGTCTTGGTTTTTACAATTAGTTGGTTTCTGTTTCTACTTTTGTAGTCCTGTAGACAAATATTATAAAACATACACTTCCCTGAGTAAACTATGAATGGTTATGTTTAAATTTCAGATTAAATTGATCATGGATCAGGAAGATAAGTCATTGATACAGAGGGAAAATGAACCCTGCACTTAAAAAAATTCAAATAATTTGAATGACCTAAAATGTAATGTTTTATTTAATTTTCTGCCACTGTTATTTCAAAAGTCTTAAGAAATTAAAATGACAAAATATGATACTGTCGGCAGACATGTATTATTGAAATGAAATCATAGTATAATTGACTCAAGGCTGTCATGAAATTCTTCTTGTAACTTTTACCTCATGGGGCAGTGCGATGAGCTAGTTCTTCCCATTTGTGTTAGTGGATTTAGTAATTAGCTCTTTTACCAAGGCAAATGGTCTAATAATGGAGGAATAAATCACAGCATGGCATATAAAATGAATATGGAAAGTCTTGCTTCATGTGTAATGTCTGGTAATTTAGTCAGCTGTAACTAATATGTACACAAGTTGGGGTAAAGTCTCAACTTTCGCAAGTTGTACAAGGTCCTGGGAGTCATAATAAATCATCGCTGCTCGTCAGATGTCCTTCAGGTCATGAAGGTATGTGATCAAGAACTCAGGGCGCTTAGGGTCAGTCAACACGGTATCAGCAAGTTTATATTTTTTAAAAAACGGTGTATTTTTGGCCCCACATTTATTTTTTTCTGGCTTGTTCTTCCTGGGGCTCTAAGGGGAGAAAAGGTGAGAGGACTTCTCACTGTGTTGGTATTGAGAATACTGGTTTTCTTTTAGTTGAGTGATAAGGGGAGTTTCCACAAGGCGGGGTGGCCAGGTAGGAGAGAGGCCTGAGCTTATAGAGAACCCATGTATCCAAATCCTTAACAGGTAATTACCCAGAACCTGACGTGTGCCAGGCTTACCGCCACCTTAAGAGTAGATAACAACCTGTCTCTAGGCACTGTTTGACTTCAAAACTTTGTTGTTTTATGTGTGAGTAGAATTTCAGTAGAAGACAGGTAACAACAAAACCATTTTTTTCAAGGCTCTTTGTTCAAAATTCATTGTCATTTGACTCATTAAGGCAACACACAGTGGCCTGTGGGGTACTGTTTTTATCAACCAGCACCAGGAAGCAAGCCTTGCTTACGGACAAGACCATTGTCTGCAAATTTTCTGTCGTGTTTCACCTTGATAATCTCCATCTCTTGTGTGCAAAAAGAAACAATTTATTTTCAACACTTGAGGGATATAGAATGTCTGACTGCAGCCATAACCTAGTGTTTTTAACATAAACATTATAGCCGCGTTTGCCTTGAAACATTTGCCCATGATTGCATAAGCCTGCGCCGGATGCAGGAGTGTCACCTTGTGCTCTCCAGCCTCCGAATTGAGACCTATTGCCTAAAGAGTGCAATTTGCTCCCTTCACAAGCATTTACTTCAACAAAATTAGAAATAGATTTTCTTTTTATAATTGAGTTAAACCGTGCAGTAACTGAAGGAAAACTTATGAGAGAATGCCATGCTTTTAACCACAGCATGTAGAACCCCTCAAATGTGGCTAAGGCCCTACTATATTTTCCTTTATCAAAAGATGGTTGATTGCTTAATGGTCGAAGCAATAGCGTATTTCACATTACTGGGGAAAATGTGCTTTACGTCAATTGCACAATGTAATTCTTTCTGTTCTTTTGGTAGAATTGTTTTTACCTTGCATGCATTTATGAAAGAGAATGACTTGATAATCTTTTGTGATATCCAGGCCCCCCTTGTCTTATTGTGTCTCCCTTTATTGCGTTCCACAGATGTTGCATTTTTTACAAATTGAAGGCAAGGCCCTCCACCAGGAAAAGGTTAGGACTTGCTTCGTTGCTATACCCACTCCATGGTGGTCTGGAGTCGAACCCGAATATCTCCAAGGTGCGCCGGTGCAGGGTGTCTGGCATGTTATTCAGGAGTTAGACCGGTTCACGTGGAAGTCTGAGCGCTCTGCCCTGGACACTCCTTCACAGAGTGGCCAGATGACAGCTCAGCATTATCAGGCCACTTCCTGCCTCCAGTTTATTTCCCTACTGTTCTCTTTCTTTTTTTTCTCACCTACTTCTAACTTTATATTTCCTATGCTCCTCTGAGCCTTATTAAATAATTTTTGGAGCACCGTGGGTGTGAGGAACATAAAAAGAACCACTGTCTGATTTCATTACATGAAATGAAATGAAGCCCTCCTCTGATATGCTAGTCTATGGTATTTTCATTCATCATTGAGCCAGAATAAACATTTTTTGTAAAATATATTATTTTACCCTTTTTCTGCTTACGACTTTTCTTTAATAATATCTGATTAACTACTGTAGAAGTGAAGGTAGTATTTGGTTTTTCCCACAACTTCCTTGAGAGTTGACAGCTCTGCTTTCCTCCTCTCCTGAGAGACCAACCACATCACCCCCCACTCCCTTTGACCATGATTTTAGTTGTTTTACAGCTGGATCCTAGTCTGACATCATTTTGTGATCTTTTAAAAGGTTGTTTCCAAGCACCTCTTTGGGACTTAATATTTCTGCTCTGGTATAGCCTTTTAATTTACTCGTCAGTTGCCATTTTAGAAGGTTTTTTCCTGTAGGTTTGGCCTCTGCAGCCCTCTTTGTGTTCTTTTTCATTTTTATACTAATAATTACAACACTTGCCAATTAATTGCCATTTGTGATTATAATTGATGTGTTTCTTCCCTCTCCAGCCCACTAATGAAGATGTTAAATAAGTCTTAGCATGAGGCTAACCTCAGCAGAATTCCCTTGGACCATGGGCACATTAGTTTACTATAGCTGTTTATTTCCTCTGCCTTGAATAGTGCTTCTACTTGAGACATTTTTAATTCATTTCTAGGATTTCATAATTATGGAGCTCTGCAGGAAGTGTCTGTCCAGATCTACAATGCCTACTGAACTCTGTGATTTTCTGAAAACTAACATTATTGATTTACTTATGTATCTGAGAATCTTAGAAGCATTGCTTGCATTCAAGACGGTGAGAACAAAATGCTTTTGTGAATTTAATGTGCGAAATATTATTACTATGAGATAAATTCCACTGATTTCACCCTGTTTTGCAGCATCGGCACACGGGAGTGCATCAAAGATGTTTAACACAAATAAACTATGTAGCTATCTTAGAAGAGACTGTGCTTCCATTTCAACCAGCAATATTGGGTCCACTTTCTCTCTGATCAGATATTACAAAGGGAGCAGAGAATAATTTATATCAGAGGTTCTGTGACGGAATGAAATGGAACCCTTTTGAAGTCTGATCTCTGAAAGCACAGCATGCAGCTCAAATAAAGTGAAGGACATTCACTATTACAAGTAATGTCCTTAATAATCTTGTTAGTCTAGTCTCCCTCTGTACGAGACAAATGGAACATTATTGGCTTATGGGCTGTAGTAAATAATTTAGTTTCCAATATTCAGGCTGCTTTGACAGTAAATTAAAATGACATGAAAGGGGCTTGTTGAATAAAGAAAGTATCCAATCAAATTTAATTGGCATGACTAAGGCAGTAGAAATATGTTTTATAATTAAACCATGTTGTCTTGGAGCTTTATAAGCATGTATGAATCAAAATGTCAAAAATTATTCTTTGATACTGTGCGTTTAAAACTTTGCATGGTGAATAGTTTCCTTAAACAAGCTTCTAGACATGCATATTGATGTAACATGAAAATAGTTTCATGTTTTAAATAAGTGATAAATTTCTCCACTTGTAAACCCTTGCAAGTAGCAATTCTGATAACACACCCTTTAAAACTCTCCTTTCCAGGATTTTGTTTTCAAGTTCGTACACTAATAACCCAGAGGAAGCTGTGATTCTGTTGTAGTCATATTACCGTGTTTCAATGTTCATTCTTTTGGTGAAGAAAAATAAGATCTAAACTCACTGAGCAGAACAAAATTTAGAAAAAGGATAGTGTTGAGAATTAGAAAAGAATAATAGAGGGTATATTTTGGTTTACTGCAGCCTCCCCAGCTCCAGGATGAATTGGATTTCCCACATTTGACAGTGGAAGTGTCAAGTGCGCCTGCTGTCAGAGACAGGAAGCCCTGAGAATTTCAGGTGTTTGTGTGACCACCTGTCGTATTTTTTCTCTCAAGAAAGTGGTGCATAAGTAAGTGCCCATTTGGAACAAAATCCGTAATGATCGTTCTTTCCACAGCTCAGGTGGAAAATACATGGCGGTGTCTGGGTCTGCAGAGATTGCGTATAAAACCAGAAAGGAGCCTAGTGAGTCATTTTTCATTCTTAGCCTTTTCAACCCTCCTGGTCAGCCATCCTAAAGAGAAGGTATGCAAGGGACAGGGAGAGGTTGTGATGCAGCAACATTATTCAAAATATGAAAATCATCTCTGCCTCCTCTTAGAGACATATTTCTAATCTCTCAGTAACGTTTCAGTTCATGAAAGATTTTTAGTGGGTAGTCAACTAGTCTGTTGATTAGGCCCAAATCTAAGTAGCTGTTTCAGATATAATTGGTGTTTGTATTGCTCCAAGATGAATTTAAAGAAATATACTATGAAGGTCTTTTCTATAATATCTTGTTCTTTATGCAATGCTGTAGCATTAGGTGCTATAGAAATACATACAGTATTTACTTTGAGTGGGGGAAAAACTGATCAAAATGAGCATTCCTTAAAAATCTGCTTTCTGCAGCCTACAGTCTCCCCTCAAAGGCTTTTCAACTTGAGGCGCATTTTTATTACAATTTTGACTTGGGGACAAATTTAGGGGGCTGCTTTTTGTTTATTTTTTAAACTATTTTATTTTCAGTGTTGTTCCAGTAACCTCTATAGACAGGTAAGTGCTGGAAAAAGGCTAAATTTTCATTGTTTTTTACCATATAGCTACCAAAAATCATTACTAACTGCTTTCTATGCTCCTGTGTCCTCAAAGAATAATCATAAACAAATAACCTCACAGAAGCAGGAAGGCCTCATCAGAGAGAAAGTGTCTGTAGAGAATATGCGAACTGGGGCATCTCTTGAGCCACACTGGCCGCGCTGTTCTCTCCCGCCTGTTCTAAGTCACGCACATCACTACTGTTTTAGGAGCTACTCCATGGTCTGTCTCAGCTCAGCATGCGTCGGAATCACCTGGTGGGCTTCTTAAAGCAGATCACGGGGCCCCTGTCCTCAAGTTCCCGATTCAGTGGGTCTGGTGTGAGGTTTAAAGATTTGCAGTTTTCACTAATTCCCAGGTGAAGCTGCAGCTTCTGGGGAAACACTTTGAGAAGCATTCGCTCATGCCGTCAACACAGTTATGAGTCTGGTCCTGTGAGCTCGGAGTTGGAAAGCTGCCCCTGCGTCCAGGAGCTGAAGGTCTGTCCCTGGGAGGCCAGCACCGTGCGCGACATCTAAGTAGAGCATAAGCGCTGTATTGGACCCAGAGCACCTGAGAAGCTTGGCGGGGGGGGGGGGGGGGGGGGGGGTTAGAGATGCCTTCTAGAGGATCTGAAGTTCAAGCTGAAGCCTGGAAGGTGAGTTAGGAACTTTCTAGGAGAAAATGGAGGGAAGGAGAAAAGCAGTACTTTGGAGAAAACTTACATTTTTTTTTTAGCATTAATACTAGTCTAAAACATCATTAATGTTACTTCTCTAAAGGGGAAAAAAAATGACTATTTGCCCTTAAAATTTTAACTGAGCAATTACAGTTTAGAAAGGACTAAAGGAAGGTGAAAGCTGCTTTTCCTAGGCCACTTCTCACTCCAGGTCACTGCTTCTGTGCCTGGGCGCTTGTTTGAGCTTGTACACATGTTGAGGTCTCTCTTGTACGAGGTCTTCTCTTTGGAAAATCTGTCAATTTTGTTGACATCTACATTTATTTACAAAATTACACACCAGAGCGAAATGCAATCCCATGAGGATTCTCACCATTTTGGGTTGGTGCCTGTTGCTGTAATTTGCATTTGACTTCCCATTTGGGGCCTATGCCTTCCCCTTCTTCCAAACATACTGAGGTTCCTTGAAAAATGCATTGGAAGTTTTAAAATATTTTATAATTTTAACTAGTTTACATTTCATTTTTTTTCTTTCTCAGTATCTAGAGTTGATCTGGCTCAAAAGACATTTGGGCATTTTGTTGTCTGGACTGTGTGATTCTTCTAGAAGCCAGTCTTCAGACGATCATGCCAGATGCAATGCTTATACCTCCTGCCACCTTGGACTTCACATCTTATGGATGTAATGTAAAAATCAAACCCCCTTACATTGATCTGAAGCTTTTTTAAAAAAAAAAAAAAGCCATACTCTCTTAATTTTATCTCCTACAAACTCTCGGTATATCATTATCTCTATTTTACAGAAGAAATAGGCCAAGAGAAGTAGACCCTGAGACCACATGGCCCCTATGTGGTATAGTCAATATTCAAACATTCTAATTGATCATTTCTGCTGTTTCTACTGCACCACATTACCAGAGACTTCAACTGTTTGTACGTGTCTGGCCTGGCATGCCGGAGGCCAAAGCCCAGACTCAGCAATGCAAGAGTAAAGGCTGGCCTCTATTTGTCAGCCCAGGTGGACGTCCCATTCCTGCATCCTTTCTTCTGGCCTTGTCTTTACACTTGTTTTAGGGACAAGTGGTTTTTCTGTAGGCTAATGGTTTCTAACTCTTTTTTTCTTTTTGGTCTGAGAAAATTTCACCTTGACCTGTAAACAAAATACATAAAAAGCTATTTGAAAACCATAGCTCTAGGCCAGTTGTTCCTAACCTTGGCAGCTCACCCGATTCAGTGGAAAAGCTTTTATGAAATAGCGTCTGTAAACTCAGGCACACTCCCTGATGCTGAATATCCGTTGGAAGTTTAGGCACCTATGATGATCAGCCTGGTTTGAGAATATTAATGATGACTACTATTATTACCCAGTCATTATTCCCGTGTGCCAGGCTGCATTAAGTGTCCATGAGTTATCTCATTTAATCCAGTGGATACAGAAATAGCCAGTTAACAGAAACACAGTTCAAAACCAGATAATCAATTTTAAGATTGAGAGCACTTAACTCACGTGCTCTAGGTCTCTCATTCCATGCAGACTCTACTCCCTGCTGCCCCCAGCCAGGTGTGCTCCTCTTAGCTGGTTCTGCAATAGTATCTGTGGCCAAGATACTAGATTCCTTTAAAATAGCCTATTGAAAAGTAGGTTATTTAAAAATGATTGATAATGTGTAAGTTTCTGCCAGGAGTAAGATACCAGACCAAAAAAAGAAAACGAGATGAATAGGCTCTATCCCTCCCCAGTCATTCACAAGAAATGCTCTTGAGTAAGGCAGTCTGCGGTTTCCAAACCGGATTTAAATTCTATAGAGTGAAACAGGCTGTCGCGAGGCCCCTTTACAGTCTCCTCTAAGCCATGTCTGGTTGTCTGTCAAAGCAAGCATTTTCCTGGCACAATTCTTGTGTTAGAAGGAATTCCAAAACTATCTCATACTCTGACGAATTTTGAAAAAAATCATCGGACAAGTCATACTTTTAAGCTTCCTAGACAATGTACAGTACCACCACAAAAGCATATTTTAATTTTTATCAGTAGTAAACTTTTTTTCTAGCCAGCCCACTAATTTCTATTATCCTTAAAAACAAACAAAAAGATAGCTTGCCTTATAGCTGCTGTTCTCTCTTCCTTGGGCAGATTTATAGTTGGCAGTAAGAACATAAATTTGGAAATTACCTGACTTGAGATCAGAGGTAGGCTCTGCCATTAACCAGCTTTGTAAGCTTGGGCAAGTTTATGAAATGCTTTGAGTCTCGGTTTCCTTATCTATGTAACTAAGACTATTCATGGCCACTCAGAAGATTGTGGTAAAGACCACAATCTGGGGTAACCTGAATGGGTGACAGTGCACAGCACTTAATTCATGGTCTTAGCTCAGCCCAGCTCATTTCTTATCTACCTTCTGAGGTTTAATATATTTATTTTTATTTTTATTGATTTCAGAGAGAGGAAAGGAGAGGGAGAGAGAGATAGAAACATCAATGATGAGAGAATCACCTATTGGCTGCCTCATGCACACCCCTTACTGGGGATCGAGCCCACAACCCGGGCATGTGCCCCGACCGGGAATCGAACTGTGACCTCCTGGTTCATGGGTCGATGCTCAACCACTGAGCCCCCCAGGCTGGGTTACCTTCTGAGCTTTAATTGCTAGAGCATCTACTTTGATCTTGGTCTGCTCAACTTCTAGTCTTTGCAAGGGGACTTGTTATATCTGGAATAAAAGGCTCACTAATCTATGAAGGTAGAACTTCCTAAAGCTGTTTTTGCACAAGTTCCTTTATATTCTAAAATAAAAATGCTGAGTAAATATTTCATTCCCCATTCTTACCCCCAGTCATTAACCTGTGTTAATTTGATTTAATCATTAGCTTTTCTTCCCCTCCCCTATTTTTTTGGCTTTGTAAATACTTACAAATAGAGGAATTTCAGGTTCCAGCTCTGTTGGGAAACCAGCCAAACTTCCAGTAGCTCAGGTAACTCATTATGAATGGAGGGCATTGCTCCTTGTTTTGCATTGATTTTCTTCTGATGAGATCTTTAGAAATATTCAGAATGGCCTTCTTCCTTTATTCAAAAGTAAAAAAGAAGCTTTGCACATAGTTTGAAATAGAGACATTGTTGTTTTTAAAAAAAATGCTGACAGTGGAAAACTCTTTATGATCCTGGCAATTGCAGTTTGTAATAACAGCTTGGCATTTTGCGTTGAAGCTGGTTTTTCTGTAAATTCTTATAATTTGGGGGAAAGTTTACTACAAATTGATGAAATGACTACATTCTAGTATAGACTTGTCACAGCTTCCAAATAAAAAGTCATATTCAAACAACAGCACTTTAAAAAGTTACTTTGTGGAAATTATCCTTAATAGTGAAGGGTGGATTGCTAGGTAAGGGCTACAGAGAATGTAAGTTCATCTTAATGTCTAGTCTCAAGTTCATTATAGAGCTGAAAGGGCAAGCACCTCAAATCCAAAAGAGCAGCATTTGCAGAATCCAGAAGTCTGTAAAAAGTGGATTATATTTTTATGATGTGGTTTAGCTAACTAGACAACTGTCATGGTAAAATTGTGATGAAGTCTAAATTCAATCCATGCAGGGCAAGATGCATGAGCTACAATGTGTGAAAATGACCCCAAATGATAAGTTTTTACTGAACAAAATTCAGTGATACAACTGCTTACCTTTTCATAGTGACACTTATTAGAACTTATGAGAATCATAACAGGCAATCTCTTCCTAAAGGCAAACTTTGTCTCAGCTGCAGGATTGTATGTGCTGTTGGCAAGGTGTGTAGTCTGTCTTGCTTAGCCTGGACACTGCCAGGTTGGTTGTCATAAAACCAATTTAAAAGCCTAACCTGTATGTTTCACAGCCTCCGTCGCTTTCAGTGATTCATAATTTTAGATGCTCTAAACTTTAGTGGAGGGATTTAAAATTGATTATGAGATGTATATTTTCATCCCAGTGTTCATTGGAAATGTACAAGTTCTTAGCCTCTGTTTCAAATTCCCTATTCAGTATTTTGCATGGTTGAAATATGAGTGTAAAAATAGTAGATTTTTTAATGCTTTTGTATAGGCTCAGGAGAGTCCTTCCTGCAGTATCTAGCTGGAAGGGTAATGAACTGTAAAATATGTTAAGATGATTGGGGATTAAAAATCTCTGGTGTGTAGTGACAGTGCAATTATATTCCACAGTAAAGGTTTCTTGTATTAAGAGTAATAAATAAAACTTATTTTTCCCACTGTGATTGGTTGTCACCACCATAATGATAGCTTTGACCTTCTTCCTGCTCAGATGTCGTTAGCCTGTGACCGAGTAGTCAGGCTATAGGAAAACGCTGCGGAAACCTAAATGCAACGTGAGGGTTTCACAAAACACGGGTGACAGGCCGGGGCCCAGCAGACGCCTGTCAGCCCTGCGCGCCTGGGACCCTTCCCTCCTGTGACACATCGGCTCCTGCTTCTGGGCCCGGGCCCGCTTCTGGAATGGCCTTGACAGCACTGCCCGTCTCCAGCACGCCTCGTGCGAGTCAGGGGGCGCTGCCAGCTCGCGGTCCCCAGATGCCAAGCTCCAGTTGCTGAGTGACACTTCTCAGGAAATAAGTTAAATACAGCTTTAAATCTTTATGTAGAGATTTAATTTTTTAGACGATGAAGACAGCACTCATTTTTATTTAATAAGTGGGACAGTGGATTTAAAATTATGTAGACACTGTTTATTAATTTTTCCTTTTTCTCAAAAGTGAAGCCAGTTATCAAGATTACTTCAAAGAGTCAAGCCTGAGAACAGCGTTCTCCAGCTGGTGTTCGGGGCCTTGACGCGATTTTATTCCCTTTTTTTTTTTTTAAACATTCTCAACGGAATCATGAATGTCACGGAATGCCCCTAGTGCAAGACTCCTGAATAGTGCTGGGCCATATTTATTCATTAGAATTATGTGCCATTTTTGTGTCCCTTTCCTATTTAGCCCCGTTTGTCTGCCTAGAAGGTCAAAGGAGCGGCTGTGTCCGGGGCTGACCCCTGTGCGCCTCTATTGTTTGGCTCTTCCAAGGGCACTAACTCTTTCCTTCTTCCTGGGAGCCCGCAGGACTGTCCTTTCAAAGCGTTTGCCCTTCCTTAGGTCAGGGGGCAAGAAGGACAACTGCTTACACGTCCCTGTAAGCCCTGCCCCGTAAGGTGCGGCTTTGTCATCAGCTCCCGTCTGGATGACTCGATGCTTTTGCTTCATGAGCTCACAGTTCACAAGTGAAATCAGCATAAAATGGACACACTTGTGCTACTGCTTTAAAAATCTTTATGCTTTTTGAGTGGCTACTACCCTGATGACTGCATCAAGCTCATTATCTCCATTGTAATGAGTTTAGAAGCAAATCTGTCCCTTATATATATAACTTATTGCCCCACCCCCAGTTTTAATAGGCATGGGAATTCTGTGGAGCATTTGCTACAAACGAGTGGCCACTTACTCCAGATTTCTGTGAACCTGAGATAATCAGGAAGAAATGGCTTTACTTTGCTGGAACTTTGCAGTTGCATCGGGGTAGGTAGATAATGAAAGAGTGAAGCATTGAAATGTGCCTAAATAACATGCTGTTACAAGCCTTATGATAGATTTGTGTTTGACTTAACAGCTTTTGGAACCTAATAAAAAGAACTTAATTGACAATTTCTTGAAATTGCTAAGAAAACCTAGTGATGTTGGTAGGGTATAATAAGGAATTTCTCATCACTGTCTTCAAGATTGAGCCTATACAAAAAAAAAAAAAAAAAAAAAGAATTTATCTCTGTGGTAACTCTAAGTAATTGATATACAGACAAGGTTTGGTTCCAATTTGCCAGCAATAAAGTTGTAATAGGGTTTTCTCTGCAATTTTAGCCTTAATGTGCTCATTCCAAAGAGCGGTATTTTTCCAAGCGAACAAATAACATCAGTAAAGCTTACGTTCAGTAATAGCCCCACACTGATGCTCACATTAAACTTGTTAAATCAATTCAGTAGACACTTTCTAAAGTGGACTGTCTGTTTACTTTGACTTGCACCCTATGTGGATGATCTATCAGTTACGTTTATTTGAATGATCTTTACATTCAAAATTGGTAATTATTCATGCTTGATTGTGGTTATGAAGGGCCTCTTTTTTCCCCTCCTGTTTTTTGAGGCTGCTCATTTTTCAGCCTTTGGTATTTGAAGGATATGAATGTTTAGTGATACCAACTACTCAAGTGGGAGTATTTTTGCTTTTCCAAAAATTCACATGCACACTTGGTTGCATAGATACTGTGGATAATATGTTCCACAATCATCCACCCTTATTATTCAAAAGATCTTGTTATTCTTGAAACAAATACACATATCTACTTATGAAAAGGAGTATAAATTCTAATTGTGTTGCCAAAGATATAGTCCAATGAGCACAGAAGATGTTAGATGGAGAAATGATAGCTGGTGTTGGAGAAAGCGTTCTTTGGAGGTGTAGGCACTAACCTCGCTTCATTTTTCACTGGAACAAGCCAAGCCTGCTACTGCATGCTGCCTTTTGTCAGTAAACACAAAGAGAAATCTGAAGCCATCAATCTTGCTTATCAATACTACTCAGTGTGATTCCTTTCCGAGCCATTTTCCTTTTTCTTTTCCTATACAAAACTTCATTTTTCTCAGGGTTTCCTTTCAGTTTGGCTGTGAATGAGTTGTGGGTCAGGTGGGTAAAACAAAATTAATGCTATATATTTGCAGAATTGTGTACTTCTTAGGTTCAGTGGATGTGCCTCCTTATACAGAAGTCAAATGTGGCAAAAAGGACATTTTCTGAGTAAACTGAGTTGCCAGCCCATGTCTGCACTGGAGGTGTGATTAGAGCTACTTCAGAGGTGCCCCGGTGACTCGAATGGCTTTTACCGCCAAGTCCATCCCAACTTCCTATGTGTGGTTTATCTGTGTCCTTAAAGCAAGTGTTAATTTTTCATATTTATGCATATTTCATATATTTTACCTACTTGAAGTAAATATAGCATACTTTTAAGTCAGGCATGTCATGTAACATATTATCTCAGAACAAATGTGAAAGAAATCTTTACTATAACCTAGTAGCCTTAAAATATATTAAATCACAAAAACAATATGCCCCCTCCTGCTCCAATGTAATATTATGTTAATGTTTTCTTTGATCATGGAACAGCAGTAGTTTAGTACCAATACAGAGCTTTAGCTTGCATTTTAAAATTAAATTCTGGCAGGTGTGGCTCAGTTGGTTGGGCATCATCCATCATCCTGTGCACCTAAAGGTTGCTGGTTTGATTTCTGGTCAGGACACATGCCCACATGCCCAGGTTGTTGGATCAATCCCCAGAAGGGGGTGTGCAGGAAGCAGCCTGTCCATGTAGCACTCTCACATCAATGTTTCTCTCTCTCCCTCTCCCTTCTTCTCTTTCTAACAATCAAAAATATTTAAAAAAATTAAATTTTACTGTTTTCTTCCTTATTTTAGAGGGGGTTCTGGTCCAATTTCTTTTAATCCCAGGGCTCAACACACATTATAACTTATTTGAGTGCTTTTGGCTACTTTATGCTATGTCTCAGATTCATAAGGGGAAAAGTTTATTGCTTGATGGGTATCTGCACCTCTCTGTTTTTTTTCGTAATAAACTCAATAGGTTAATATCTACTGTGGTCAAGCCTATGACAAGCTAGTAGGATTTATCTAGTGTCTACAAGCAAATTACTTATCCCTATGAGGTGTATGAAGACTTACAAGGAATCAGAGTATAGCCTGTAGGACTATATTTCTAAAAGAGCTCATTTTATTTCCTGTGAATCTTAATGCTATTATTCAGATGCAGCTTTGGCTCATTATAGGATGGTATTTAATTAGGTAGATGAATGAAGACTCAAGTGGAAGTCTTCTCTAGGTTTGACTGATACGTATGTACATGTGCATATGTGTGTCTAAAAACATACCTAATATATTGAGTGACTGTTCCATATGAGACAGTGCACTAGGTTTTTTTAGACATATTATTTCAATTTAACCTGCAAAATAAGCCCATGACACAGTTATTCTCATTCTGCTTTAGAAACAAGAAAACTGAGGCACAAAGAGATAAAACAACTTCTCTATTTAAATATAACTAGTAACCAGAGGAACCAGAATTCAAACCCAGCTCTGGCTCATTCCCAAGCCTGTGATGTTCACGCAGTGTTACTCCAGGACAAGTCAGTTTTTAGGGGCAGATTGCCTTTCCATTATGAGAAGCAAACCACCACACTGATTTCTCAAGATTAATCAGACCTCCTGGGCTACATTTCCAATGTAACTTTTCTCCCCTAATTTTTGTTCTCTACTCTGCCCCTTTTTACCATCTATCACTTCCTTCTTGGAACTTATTTCCCTTGGCTTCAAATCACCAATATGTCCTGGTTTACATCCCCATGATGAATCATTCATTATGCTCTTTTGTGGGCTTCTCCTTGTCTGCCCTTACATATATATAGTTCCCAGTTTTCTATTACTCTTGTAAACTTAGACTGAGTGGTCTCAATCTCTTCTGACCCACTACCCAACTGCCCTTGACAGTTCTGTACTCCTATTCTAGATTTCTTTCTAGATTTTTTTTAAGTAGTTCACATTTTTTTAAATTGACTTGTCAGCTTTATTATTATTTTTTAAATTTATCTTTATTGTTGAAAGTATTACAGATGTCTCCCCTTTTCCCCCATTGATCCCCTTCACTCAGCATCATCCCCACCCCCAGGCCTCTACCACACTATTGTCTGTGTCCATGAGTTATGCATTTATGCATATAAGTTCTTTGATTAGTCTCCCCCCCCCCCACACACACACCCTTGCCTTCCCTCTGAGATTCATCAATCTGTTGCATGCTTCTGTGTCCCTGGATCTATTTGTTCATCAGTTTATTTTGCCAATTGGTTCCACATATGAGTGAGATCATGTGGTACTTGTCTTTTTCTGATTGGCTTATTTCATTTAGCACAGTACTCTCCAGGTCCATATGTTCTGTTCTCGACTGTGCATTGTGCCTTGTTTTACCATAGGCTTCTCAGATTCATAATGCCCAGTGCTGAAGTCAGTATCATCTAAAACCTATTTCTCTTCTCATGTTTGCTAGCTCAATGAAAGGAATCACTGCCCACCTAAACACCCAGGCAAAAAATGCAAAGGAAACCTCAAGTTCTCTCTCTCCTTTAAGTTGGCTGTGTCTGTCCTCTCCATCCCCATGCCCTCTGCCTTACCTGAATCCACCTTTATCTTCTCATCTGGATGGTTCTAAAGCCTAACTGGGGTCCTTGACGGCAGCCTCTCCTTTCTCTCCTCACTTCCATTCCAGTTTTCCATATAGTGACTTCCTTGGTTCCATTTCTATAAAGTAAACTTACATGACTTTCTTACATAAAAGTGTTTAGTGATTTTTAAATTTTTCTTTTAAAATACATAAAGAATACATGGCCCTTCATAACCTAGAATTTGTCTCCTTTTCGACTCCCATTTCTTTCCGCTCCTGTCTTCAACACACACCTTACCTCCAGCCTTACCAAACTTCTTCAAGTTTAATGAGGGTGCCACTGTCTCTCTGACCTCTTTCTCTGTTGACCAGAGTGACTCCTCCTTTCAGTGTCCACTCAGATACCCAAGTGAAATCTCTGACATGCCCCATTCTCATTCCCAATGCTAGGATTAGGGGCCCTTATCAGTATGATATATTTTTATTTTTTAATTTTATTTATTTATTTATTTATTTATTTATTTATTTATTTATTTATTTATTTAATATATCTTTATTGATTTCAGAGAGAGGAAAGGAGAGGGGGAGAGAGAGAGAGAAACATCAGTGATGAGAGAGGTATTGATCAGCTGCAGCCCGCAACCCGGGCATGTGCCCTGACCGGGAATTGAACCCTGATCGCCTGGATCCTAGGTCGACGCTTAACCGCTGAGCCACACCCGGCCAGGCTATTTTTATAGCTTATATATTTGTCACCTTTCTTAAGACTTTTATCTCCATATCCTTAAGGTCTGGTGTAGCACTGGGAATACAGTAGGTACTCATTCCGTGAATTATGTATTGAGTAATGGCTAAATGTTTCAGGAGACTCCATCTTTGAGGCAACGCCTTATAAAAGCCACTTGTAAAGTTATATAATACAATAACTTTGAAAAATGCAAAGTGGCAGCAAAGCAGACCTAGGAAGAAACAAAGAATGAGCAGGCGACATAATCAATGACATTTTCCATTGGTCAAAGACCTGGAGGAATTATCAGATATGAAATGACTCAGAACTTAGTTATAGTTCCTAAATATATATAAGTCATTGTGAAAACCTATGCAAATACATATTTATGGATTATGTCAGGAGATGCTGTAATCTTTCTTGGAACACTGGAGGAAATTCTACAGGAAACCAGTTATAGACTGGCCCAGTCTCCCCCCCCCCTCCCCCACCCCCATTTATGGAAAAATATTAAGGATGTATTGGCTAAAAATATTTGTGATGGGGAACAGGCCAAAACATGTGTAAATAGGAAGTATGCTTTTGAACATGTTCTTTTTCAGAAATAGATGTGTTCCTTTCCAACCCTAGCATGTTACCTTTAACAGGGGAAATAAGTTTGAAAATAACCCTGTTTTGAAATTGCTTAAGGCCTGTCTTCACCTTGGGTGTAATTAAGGTAGTATGTGAGCACACTGTCTACCAAAATTGGTTATCAGAGGATATTTTTGTTAGTGTTGTTCATAGGTGATATACTTCTGTGCATAGTGAAAACTTGGAAACATGTCAGCATTTGTAAAATGATTCATTCTTGTTTAACTTACAACTCTTGTTAAATAATATAGAGAGAAATGAATGCCCAGTCACTGTATCTTAGTACTAGCATAGTAATCACGATAGGAACCAGATCAACCTGACTAGAGTGTTTGTACATCGTGGACTATTTGAGCTGGAGGAATGCTGTCAAATCATTTAAAGTGTATTTTTTCAAGGCTTAGTTGCTAAGCGGGCCATTCGTTTTCTTCTTTTCGATGATCATTGTTTCTGCCTTGACTTTGAGCTCTCTCTCCCCTTCAGTGTGGGATGGGATAACTCAGTCTCGTCTCACCCTACCACAGATAAACAGCTTCAGATGTGAGTGTCTGAAGGTGGACTAGCCTTGGTCTTCCAAGGCAGTTCCACAGTGAAGGTCTTTGTCTCATCCTGCCCCAGTGCCTTGTGTAATGTCTCTCGCTATGTGCCAGCAACTGGATGGAATTCACTGAGGATCTATGGTTGACTGGTTACCACATCAGGAGAGGGTTTCATATGGTTTACCGAGTTTCAGTCCAGGAAAGTGAATTATTGTTGTAAAGAACATATGATGCCCTCCAGGAGGGCTGCTCTTCAGGCTAAAAGGTTAACAAGAAATCATTTGTTGAGGTGACTCTGTCATATAGAAGTGAGTAGTTTTCTAAATTTAAAATTACTCTTAAAAAGTAGATTTCCTATTTCTTTAAAATAAGAACTAATAGATTACTATAGGATTTGCTTATAAGTTTATATTTAAATTTGTCTAAATTGTCATGATTTAGGTAAATCTCAATGAATTTAAATCCTTTTGCAACAACAATAACAAAACCTAGTCCATTTGGACCATAAAATTGGTTTAATAAGCAATGCTTTTAATCATAGAAGAAGTTTCTCACTTCTTGGGGGAAAGTATAAATAAATAATTCCACTCATTTGGAAAGGATTGTAATTATTTTGATTGATTTTGTTTTCATAAATTATGAATAGTAACAGAACTCAATTTAGATCTAGGAAATGGTGAATTGCTAGTAATTCTACTAATTAGATTTTAAAATCTACCCCAAGTATTATCAGTTTCAGTTTGCTCTTAAATTTGTGATGAATTAGGGTGTAATCCAGGGACACCTTTTAAAATGGATTCATTTTTTTCGCTTCATACTGGCCATTATAATTTTGTTTGTTTGTTTTAGAAAAATACAAAGCTGGAAATAAATATACTTGAACTTCCTACTTTTCAACCTGAATGTGCATCTTAACTTCATTTCCTTCATAATTAAATGCAATTTAATTTGGACTTGACTATTAGTTCATTATACAATAATCTTGGCTTTATTTTTCTAGCATAATTTTAATGTCAGTACTGTTTTTAACTCAGACACTCTCTAGGTTGTATTTGGAAAGAATGAGTGAAATACGAAGATGTGAAATGATGGAAGCTGGGGCTGGGTGTCACTAGGAGGCCGTGTAGTCATTGTTTTCCACAGATAGCATAGCAGGTCCCTAGGAACTAAGATGACAAAGAGGACTGAAGGCTGACTTAAGTTCTTGGCTGGGTTTCTCTTCAAATGGAGTCTCAAACACTGGTTTGTAGCTCAGGTCTAGAGATCCTTCCATTTGTTCCTAGTCAGCTTTCCCCCTTATCCTGCTGGGCAGGGCCCGCAAACATGCCCTCTTTCCTCTTGCCCCGAGTCCTGTCCGCCACCACTCCTCTTCTCCCCTAAGGGACCATCTTCACTCTTCCATCCCCTCCCAGGGACCGGGGGCCAGGCGTGAACTTCCTCAGCCTCCTGCATCCACCTGTGAGTGCATCTGCACCAACCCTCACCTCTTTCCTTCAGACTTGGGGGAAAGGGCACCCCTACTCCTGTTTTACCACGTTAACCCCTGTGTTCCCCAGACCTTGGGCCTTGCTCCCCCAGTTAGTACCCCTCTTGTGTAACTTCAGCTTTCTCTTTCCTCTGGCCTTACCCTACCACAGCACTGAACTAGCTCTTTGAGCTTTATAATAGACCTAAAATATGGCACTGCTGGTGAAATATTTGTATCCAATAAGTCTAAGGACTTAAATTCCTTTTTTTACTAAAGCTGTGTCTACATGCAAGTGTGCTGATGCGATTGCTTTTTGTTCAAATGAAAAATAAAACATAACCCATGGACACAGACAGTAGTGCCGTAAAGGCCTGGGTGTGTGTGACGGGGGTCAATGGGGAGAAAAAAGGGGACATCTGTAATACTTTCAACAATAAAGATAAATTATCAGTCAATCAACCAGGGATCAGCAAACCATGGCCTGTGGGCTGAATGTTTTAGTAAATAAAGTTCTATTGGAACAAAGAAAGAAAAAAGAATAAAGTATGCCATGGGAGCAGACTGATTTTGAAAATGTTAAGTGGTGTTAGGAACATTTAAGGTCTAAGACATCTTCTGTTCATTTCCAAGTGTGGCTCTTTTTTGTAGTCTCCCATCAACTGGTCGCTCCAGGGGAAGATGGCTTTATCACAATAGATGAAGCTACTCTCATTTGCATACTCCCCAAAATAAAAATGCCGTAACCTTTTAATGATTTTTTTTTCCTATTAGATTATGAAGGAGAAATGTCATGGTCCATTTTCAAGGGTAGGTTATATGCCAGTCATCATAAAGAAGTCACTTTGGATTATACTTTGATTTCATTTTGGGTGGTTTGTTAGGGACATTGTACCTGGGACATGTAGCCACATCTTTAGGACTGCCTCATTTCAGCAGAAATATGAGCCATGTTCTGATTGGCCCTTCTTGAGAATGGCAAAGCAAAGAAACTTGAGATCAGCTCAAGTATTTTATTTTTGCTGTTGTTAAGGTACTTAGGAAATTAAGAAAGTTAAGCCGTATATGCTTAGGAAGTGGAAGCAATTTAAAGTAGACATGGTGGTGTTTCAGGACTAGCCTTTATAGCTGGCTCTTTGTCCTTTCCATGTGGGAAAAGCCAATGGAGGCAGAATTATGAGAAACTGAAAATGGAAAATTCTCCAATGGTTGATTAGAATTGCGCTCTGCGTTGATGTTAAGTGTACACAGTTAACTGCTTTGATGTGATGAGTACTCACAGGACCTAACCTGATCGAAAAAGTGTGTTTTGACCTCATCTTATATCCAGTGCCTGTATGGGTGATCCTCATATTTCCTTTCTACCTCGCTTATAAATCTTTCAACTAAGTCTTATTTGAATGAATGAAAATTCCCTTAAACATCTCTGGCTCTGTCATATTCAGGAAAGCACTGCCTGCCATATGCGCTCTGCCTTTCCCATTAGTTAGTGGTGATTGTTGTCTTTCAGCCTCCCAGCTTGGAGTTTGAGCCTTACGGTTTCTAGTTGATTCTCTTCTGGACACCAGTGTGCTAACTTTATCTTCTTTCTTTACACTTAATTTTTTACTTTGTAGAAGAGAGTACAATATAAATCAGCAATGACCACTCATTCCTAATTTTCCAGTTCATAAAATGGTTCTCAAATTAAACTACCCACCAGATCCTTGGCTCTACCCGTGGTAGAGAAATGTGATCCTTACTTTAGAAAGTATCCATAAGTGCTTCTTTTTATTCTTGCTAGCTATTTCTTACACAAATGAAACAGGCAAAACACAAGCGTGAATTATAGTCACACTTAATATTCTCAGTCACCCTGGTAATCCACATTAAGGAACACAGATGACAGGCAACATTCATGAAATAGTTTGGGGGGAGAAGTATGGTAAATATAAATAATATAAAAGCAATATTTGATTTTTATGTATTTTATCTTTGAAGGGAAGAATCAAACTGTGAAGTGGGAGGAATCATAAGTCAGGTCATGGAGCCTTATCTATGGACCTGACAGATTCATGGTTCTTGTGCCAAATGTCAAAAATACGAACTTTATAATCAGATAAAATCAAATTTAACCACAACTGTGTATTGACTTTAAAATGCAAAGGTTAAGAATAAGAAGCAGCTCAAAATTATAAAGACAAAAAATAAAAATAAGCAGCACCAGCAACCTAATTAACCATGAAATCAAGTGATGAATTCATGTGACTCAGTCAGATATGGGAGCAAAAGGGGAGAAAACACAAAATAGTAAGAGGAAACTTCGCCCAGGGGCACCAATGACTAAACCAAATTCATCACATAGTCTGAAAACCAGAAGCCTGTTGCATGCACAGTTATTTTATTGGCCCTGGGAACCTCAGCGTGTGGCTGTCTTCCATATATATAAGTTCTTTCCAAAGACTAATGAAGACTTTTATATCTCTCTATCCCAACCACTGCTTTTCTTTACAGAATAACCTTACTTTTTTTATGTGATGAGGTCCGTAGAGTCTATGTTTCTACCTTGAGAGACTGAACTTAGATTTTTGTACATCTAGTTATGATTTGTTGGCCTAGACGTAAATGAACTAAACAAAACTCACAGTAACCTGGACTGAACTGTTATTGTTACAAAAGCAAGAAGTCAATAGCTGATTCTGTGTGTTTCATGCACAACATTACAACTTTTTTTGGCACCACAAATATCAGAATGAACCCTCTTTCCTCCCCTTCCCCCCGGCTGGGGGGTTGGGATTGAACTTCCTGTTTACAAGTCTCTGAATTTGTGGTTTGAAATAACTCAATGTTGAAAACACAGTTTCCCCAATCTGGGGAAGGAAAAAAAAAAAAAAGAAACACCTTCTACCATGTCAAGCTCTATTTCCTTCACATAGCCAGAATTCAGGTTGCCCCTGTTACTCTATGGAAGCCTCCTTCCTGGCCTGAGGTTATGCTCCGTCCAACCACAGACTTGTATCCTGAGCGGCAGGACTCAAGTTTCTCCTAAGTCAGATTGCTTCTTCAGGTTTTTGCCACTATTTAGATCACTTAGACCTGAAATGTGAGAGACATCATTACTAGGCCATTCTCCGTATCATCTAAACTTTCAGATGATATCTTTTACACTAGATTTCGGTTTCATCGTTCTGCGTTTCTCATCAATAACAGTTAGCCTGGGCCCTCCTCTTTTCTGTCTCTACTCACCAAATGCTCATCTGATCTTGCCAACCTCTCTCTCCCTCTTCCAATTATAATCCTAACCAGTTTCCTTGGTTTTTGGATGGATGTCCTCTTTCTTTTCCAAAACCTACCACAGCTATACCTGCCTGGGGAATGAAGTTAGCTCTTGTTTATTCGCTATGATAATGGTATGTTTATATATATGCCTATAGCCCTTTAAAAGCTTTAAAAGTGTTTTAATACCCATTGTTCATTTTTTATCTTCAGAGAGTGGATTGTGTTATTCCTTTTTAAACACGAAGGAAATAGTACAGGTGCATCTGCCATCAGGCTCCTCCATACCTTTCCCCATATTTCTCTGCCCACTTGGAATACCAGCCTGCCTTTCATGAAGCCTCATCGAAGGTCATCAGCCCAGTGAAGGATTTTCTAGTTACTCTCTGGAGGCAGCATTCGTCATTCTTCTCCCTGCATTGATCACATTTGCTCTGTAAAGTATTATATTAATTGAATTTAATGAAATGGAATACTTACTTGAAGAAAACCCAGCTCTTGAACCTTGCATGATGGGGTTTTGGGGGCACTCCCTATAAGCTATTCTGATTGTCAAATTGGTGTTAGGAACTGGAGACAAAGACTATGAGGCTCTCGTAGACACTTAGACCAGCTCTGTGGTAAGACATAGTCATTTTAACATGTATTTAAGACAGTCACTCTTCAAAAAAGCAATTGTGTCAGTAAAAAATGTTTAAATGTTTATTTTATGCACAATATTTACAGTTTTAAAATTACATTTAAGCGTTTTCCTCAGTATAATATTAACTCAAACGATGGAATTTTTACACTTTTAGATATTCAGTGTCTAAACCTGGAAAGGAAATGGCAAGCTGATATTTCAGATCATCATAATATTAAGTTTGATACAACTTGTATGTGTCGAAGTAATTTTCCTCCAAATACTGTTTTCCATGTAAGAAGTTAGTTTTATTTCTATTCTAAAGTAATGGAGTTTGAAATTCAGATATCATTTTATCCTAAAGCAATGCTGGGAAATAGTGGTGCATCTATCTTATTATAGAGATTCTTGGCTCTTGGGCTGAACAACAATCAGGAAGCTTCCTTGCTTGCCTTCAGAGCAGGGAAGAAGGTTTAGAAGTGTGCAATATTTGGTCAAAGGTGATGGAGCAGAAGGTTCAGACCATCTGGCATTTAAAATAAACTACCTGCTAGTAGTTTGACAGAAAGAGAAAGGATTGGCTTTAAAAATGACTCTCTCTACTGCTTTGTTTTAAGCCAGATGTATTCCAAAGCTGTAAGTAAAGAGAACAGTTTTTAAGAAGTTGAAGAAAGGTGGCTTTCCTTTTAGAAAGCAGCATGTGTTAAGACCTTCATGGTTCTGGTATTCCTGCTGCTGCTTTTATTATGCTAGATGTTGTAATTAGAAATTAATCCTAGGAGAAACTTTTTGCCTAAATTTCTGTGATTGCCTCACAGTTAAATTGTAAAGACTCCCAGTTCTTCCTAAGCTAAGAAATGAAAGTGTTGCAAGTACAAGTCTACTTTTCACACCATTGTTTTAGATTTCCTTCAAGTTCAATATACAACCAGATGGATTCCATGCAGAGCATGATAAAGTTGATTGATTGAGCAGCGTGCCAGCACCTGAAAGGTTGTATTTTCACCTTGATTCATTGAAATTAGGTAGGCACACAATTTAAGTGATTTCAATCAAATGATGATGAAATGGTAAAATTGTTACCTTGGACATATTTAATGACAGTAAAATATTGCCCATTCTCACTTTCCACAACCATTCACAGCATTTTGTTACAGATTTTTAAAAACTTTACAGATTCATGAACTCAATAGAAAGGGTTCTTTTAATTTATAAAGGGAATTTCTCAAGAAAACTGAAGTGAAGATTTTAGTAAAAAGAGTAATGAACATAATGGTGTATGGTTTATTAAAAACTGATATGAAAAGATAACTGATTTGAAAATGACATAATCCAGATGAGAGAGCTGTTTTTAAAGAAAATAAACCAGAATACTTCCACTTAACATTGTATACTATAATGTTATTTGAATTATTAATGGCCTACATACACATACACGCATATAGAGGTATGGTTTAACTAGATTTTACTAGAAGAGATAGATTTAATTGGAAGAGTTAGTGTCTGGAAGGATAATAGGAACATTTGGGAATAGATATAATTCGTATAATTTGTCTCTTTGCTGAGCTGCCATCTTTGTCTCCTTTCTTTTAGCAACTCCGTTCACCCAAGAAGGATGATTGATAGAAGGTGCTTGACAAATGTTCATTTCCTTCTCCATTTACCCGCCTTCAGCCCCAACAGTGTCCTGCCCTGTGCCTCCACTTCATCAGGGCTTTCTTGTCTCCTTTTCTGGGATTCTCTCAGAGGCTCTGGATCTAAGGCTTCCAACTATAGTATACAACTTTGTCCTAACTTCTATTATTACAACATTGTTCCCAGGGTTTGTCTCAATGATGGTAATATTTTTTGAGTTAATATGGCAAAGAGTTTAATAAAATGGCAGCACAGAGTAAGGGCTATTCTAGCTACCATCATCATTACTACCATCACCACCACCACCACCACCACCACCACCACTACCACTGTCATCATGACCGCCACCATCATCATCATCATCACCACCACCATCACCATCACCACCATCATCACCACCACCACCACCACCATCACCATCACCATCACCACCATCACCATCACCATCATCATCATTATCACCACCATCACCATCATCACCATCACCACCATCACCACCATCATCACCATCACCACCACCACCACCATCACCATCATCATCATCATCATCACCACCACCACCACCATCACCATCATCATCATCATCATTACGACCACCATCACCACTACTATCATCATGACCACCACCACCACCACCATCATGACCACCACCACTTCCACCACCATCACTACCATTATCATTATCACCATCACCACCACCACCATCACCATCACCATCACCACCATCACTACCATCACCCTCACATTCTCTCAGCCTCTGGTGGCTTTCTAGAAATAAGAGTCCTTCTCTACTGCCTGTTTCAAAGGAGCCTCTCTGACGGGGAGATATGCACCCAAGCCTGACCCCATGGCAGCATCTATGAAAGGAGGCAACAAGGCCCATCTCTAGATGGATGCCGGGATTATCCTAACAATTCTGATTTCTGGTTTCTGAACTGTCACCCTAAAATTCTGTCACTGAACTCTTCAGCCTGGCCTTATTTCAAAGCACTGTAAAATAGTCTTAATAAGTATGGGACTTGACATTACTTACTTTCCAGTTTATCAGTAATGTCAACTATTCTATAGAACTTTCTTAGAGAATCATATTTTCCTCATCTTTTACAATATACTTTCTACCTATAGATGTCGCAATCTTTTTATATGTGGTAATGAATTTAACCTTTTCTGTGATATTTGCTAAGAGCAAGGCATTAAAAAAATTTTTTTTCAGGTTATAATAGCAAAGTAAAAGCTAACATTTACTGAGCCAGACTTTGTTTTAGGTGCTTTACATGTGTTCACTCAATTCGCACAACAGTCCTAGTGGGGAAATACTGTTTTTCTACACTTGAGAAACGTGAGGTAGAGATTAGTAGCTCACTGCACGTAAATTGCAGAGCCAGGATGTAGACCTGAGCAGCGCGGCTTCGGAGTCCGAGTTTGTAACCACCGTATTCTGCAGCTGCCTTCCTTAATCTTTTTCTACGTGAAATATTTCAATCATTATTTTAGAAGTAGAACCATGCATTAGTTTTCTGAGGTCTGTCATTAGGTTATGTTGTTTGACACTCTCAACTATTTTTTATCTCTGGCATTTAAAGAGTATTACATTTTAGAGACATGAACACATATCCACACATGCATTTACTTAGCCTAACCCTTAAAGTAAATTATATGTTTCAGAGGCTAGCAAGGGGCAGTTGTTATACCAATGTGATGTCTTTTTTGAGAAGTCATTGTTTCCCACTCTTGAAACTTGTTTTTCCTTAGTCTGAAATTAAAGAGGCCTATACCTATCTAAAACTATGTAAATAAAGGATGAGTTAAATGCAGTTTCCTTTTTTGTTTTTAAATATCTGATTAGACACTAGTGTCAGTTTATGTACTAATTTGTGGAAGCCAGGACCATTTCAGTAATTTTGTATACCTGGAAATATGAATTGCTAGGTCAGAATTGCCCTTATTTTGTAGGAGTCTGAAATGGAGTAATTCGAACAGAGGAAAGTTTGTCCAGCTTCTAAGTCCTATACCAAAACCCACCCATAAGAGTCCTAAGCACTAAGACAAAAGCGATTTTCCATCTCTGCTATAATACCATTTTGTTGCTTCAGAGAAATTCAGAGATGAACTAAAAACAATAATTAAAAAGACTACAATTTAATGAATGTTTACCATATATCTGTTATGTTGCTATGTGTCTCATATACATCTGGCCCAGTCACCGCATTTTACAGATAAGATGATAAAACTGGTCTCATGGAGATTAAATGATATAATCAAGATCACTTAGCCAGAGCCTAAGAAAGGTATGTCTAGAACTTTTACCTCTTCATCTAATGTGCTTTTGAAGGACGCCAGGAGGGAATCTCAAATATTCCTGCAGGACACTGTTAATGCAATCTTGTGTGTTACCGACCCTTAGTACTTTAGCCACCATAGGTATTGGCATTCATACCCTGGGTATTATCAATGTGTTTATTGGCCATCTATAGAGATAAATATCAGAGGGCCATTAGGAGAGTTGGAAGGTTTAAAAATTCTCTCTTTTTTTTGATCCAGAAGAGAGACATTTATAACATCTGACTTGGGAAGGCAAAGAATTGTTTGGGATGGGTAATTGCCAGCTTGACATTTGTTATTATGACTTTGTCATTTTTATCCTGTAGTTTATGAAATCTGCTATTGTATATTGCCCAAAGGCTTTAAAAAATCAATGGTTGAATTTTAAAGCATATAGAATAAAATAAATTAAATGCCACAATTCACATTGTATAATTTTAAGACTTTGGGGAATCTGAGCATACCAAGGTCAGGCTATTCCTGGGGTATTAAGAAATACTAGAAGATATTGCTTCCAGCCCATTGTACTTTCTTTGTATTTTATAGTGTGAATTTTACTACATAAGTGTACAAATGAGAATATAAGTGGATATATACAGATAGAAGATTTTTGAACTTTAATGAGCTGAGGTAGTGTCACCAGCTTTTAAGGGTCTTGACTTGTGAGAGGTCTGGAGCCAGCTGCTGTCCTTTCTGTCATCAAAACGTAGAAACGGGGATTAAGAACAGAGAAGGAGCTAAGTTGGTATGAGCTGAAAGATTTTGTAGATGCTCCAAATACTTATGAACTCTCAACCATGAAATTAAGCTTTTTTAATATGCCTTTATAACATAAGCGAACATTCTTCTTAAGGAAGGTAAAATAGAATTTATTGACCTGTTCTTCTGGAGTTTGTCTCACTAAATAAAAATTGTCACCCTGGCTGGATAGCTCAGTTTGTTAGAGTGTCAGCCTGATATGCCAAGGTTGCTGGTTGATCTCTGGCCAGGACACATACAAGAAGCAATCAATGAATGCATGAATAAGTGGAACAACAAATCAGTGTCTCTCTCTCTCTCCCTTTTTCTCTCTCTAAAATCAATAAACAAAATTTGAAAAATGTCAAAAGAATTTAAGGTGGAAAAATTATTTTAAATTCTCATTTTATATTTAAATTATTATATCCTACTGCCTAAATTGTAATCACCTCAAATTAGATTGCAAATTTCCTGAGGCCAGAATCTGCATGTATAATTCATTTTAATGCGACAAAATACTGAGCCCAGTGTCAGGCACACACAGAGGTGTGCTAATGATGCATATTTCCATGAAAGGAGCAAACTCGTATTTGATGATTCTTGGTCACTCTCTATGCTTACGTACTCTAGAGTCAGTCATTCTTAATCCACTTTTTCATAGCTGTAAAGAATTTGGCATTTACATGTTCACTCAACAAGTTACACATCACTCCTACTGTGTGCCTGTATCACATATTCTTTATTCTTTCATCCACCGAGGGACACTTGTTTTTTATGTTTCCATACTTTGGCTGTTGGGAATAATGGGCATGATAGTGCAGACATCTCCTTGAGGTAACCCTTTCATTTCCTTTGGATATATACCAAGAAATGGGATTGCCAAATCATATGGTAGTTCTATTTTTAACTTTTTGAGGAACCTCCCTACTGTTTGATATTTGATATTTGATAGTTTACATTTTCACCATCAGAGTACAAGAGTTTTTTTTCCCCATACCCTTATCAGCATTTATCTTACCATTTTTATAATAAATATCCTAATTAGTGTGAAGCGGTATCTCATTTCCACTTAGATTTGCATTTCCCCGATGATTGGTGATGTTGAGCACCTTTTCATGTACCTTTTGGCCATTTATTTACCTCCTTGGGGAAAATGTCTATTCAGGTTGTTTGCACATTTTAAAATTGGATTTTTAATTTTTAAAATTTTTTTTTGCTATTGCGTTGTATTACTTCCTTGTGTGTTTTGTGATATATGATTTGCAAATATTTTCTCCCATGTCGTAGGTTGCCTTTTCATTTTGTTAATGGTATCCATTGCTGTGTAGAAGCTTTTTAGTCTGATGAAACTAAACTAAGTTTATTTTTGCTTTTGTTTATTTTTGCTTTTGTTGTCTTTGTTTTTTATGTCAAAATTTTTTAAAAAATCACTATGACCTATGTCAAGGAGCTTACCCCTTATAATTCATTCTAGGAGTTTTATGTTTTTAGGACTCAATGTTCATGTCTTTAATCCATTTTGAGTTGGAGGGTTTTTGTTTGTTGTTTGTTTTTGCATGTGGCTGTCCAATTTTCCAATACTATTTATTGAAGAAACCATCCTTTCCCCATTGTAAAATCTTGGGTCCTTTGTTACATGTAATTAACCTTATAATTCATGAGTTTATTTCTGGGCTCTAGATTCTATTGCCTTGGTCTCTTTCTGTTTTTATGCCAATATCATACTGTTTGGATTACTGTAGCTGTGTAATAAAGTTTGAAATCAGGAAGTATGATGCCTCCAGATCTGTCCTTGTTCTTCTCATTGCTTTGACTATTTCTGGCCCTTTGTGGCTCCATAGAATTTAAGGATTGTTTGTTCTATTTCTGTGAAAAATGCCACTGGAATTTTGATAGGGATTACTTTGAATCTGTAGATTTCTTTAGTAAATGTAGGCATTTTAACAATATTAATTCTTCTCATCCATGAACATGAAATATTCTATTTATTTGTGTCTTCCTTAGTTTCTTTCATCAGTGTCTTACAGTTTTTAATGCATAGAGCTTTCACCTCCTTGACCAAATTTATTTCTAAGTATTTTATTCTTTTCGATGCTATTGTAATTGAGATTATTAATTTCTCTTTCTGATAGTTCACTGTTAGTGTACAGAAATACAACCGATAATTTTGTATGTTCATTTGGTATCCTGAAAATCCACTGAATTTTTAAATTAATTCTAACAGTTTTTTGGTAGAGTCTTTAGGGTTGTCTATAAATAATATAATATCATTTGTGGATTTGTCACATGACCTTTATTAAGTTAAGGTACATTTCTCTATACTCAGTTTGTTGAAAAATTTTTTATCGTGAAAGGATGTTGAATTTTGTCAGATGTTTTTTCTGCTTCTTTTGACAATCATTTTATTTTTATCTCTCATTTTGTGAATGTAGAATATATCGCAATGATTGATTTGTAGATGTCGAACCATCCTTGCATCCCTGGAATAAATCCCACTTGATAATGGTTTATATGCTTTTAATGGTGGTTGAAATCAGTTTGCTAATATTTTGTTGAGGAATTTTGCAGCTCCCTTCATAGACACAGACCCGCATGATCTCTTCCTTTGTTCAGACTTGTTGACTCCTGCCTTCATAAGTGTATGAGATACACATTATTTTGTAAATGAAAGTAATAATATGGTACAACATACATATATAAAATTAGCAAGTCTTTAATGTGGGAGGAGCCTTTGTCCTTGTGATTGCCTGAGGCTCTTGTTGTCTTCATTGCTGCTTACTTGGCCTTGTCTTTGATATTCTCTTGTTGTGGATTTCTGTGTTTCTCCTTTGCCCTATCTTCTCATTTTCACTTTAAAGCATAACCTCTTTTCTACTGGTTTACAGATTTGCTTCAGTTTAGTCCATCAGGAATGTACCCTCAATGATGATATGCCTATAACTGTACGGGGCATTGTGGGAAGGTTCCTAAAATATATTTGATGTAGTCTTTACTCTTGGAGAATTTAGGAACTTGGAGAAGAGTTTTCTCTGTTTTCTTTCATGTCAGTCTAGGTCATGGGTATTGGAAAAGTGAAAGGACATTTCTGTGTATTTCAGTCAAAGGAGAATGTTGATATCCCCACTTGGATGGAATACTTAGTATCTCTCCGGGTCTTTACTCTTCTTATCTGTCTTTGAGAGAGAAGAGAAAGCAAGAGCTGGGAGTGGGCTTTGCCCTCTAGTTTACCACTTCTGTGCCTGATGTCATTACTGATTCCCATAAAGTGAAATATTTTGAGACACTAATGCTTTCTAGAAGTAGTGGTGGTAAACCTGGGATCTATTCCACCCAGCCATCTAATCGTATCCCTGATTTCCAGGCTGATATGTAAACTGCTAAGAAGCAGTGACTGATTTTATCTAAAATTTTCAATAATAAAGTGAATTAAGAAATTTCAGAATAAAATAACTAAAATCTTTTAAAGGCTTACTCTGTTTCTAGCTTTAATGAAATGTTTTTACCTGCATTAAGGTTTAATTCACACAAAGAAAACCTCTAAATTGGTATGTTATTGTTTTCTCATTTTATAGATAAGAAATAGTTTATAGGTATATCTTTCCCAAGTCCCAGAGCTGGAATTTGAATTCAGTTCAGGATGGGTCTTGAAGCCAGTCTCAGAATGACTTTGTTAAAATCCTCTCTTTTGAGGAAACACTAACCATAGATATTTGATACAGAAAAACTAAAATAGGTGACTTGACTTTGAAAGGTTAAAGGTTGTAACCTGTATCATTTAGCAGTTTTAAGTTCTTGGCTCAGATAATTATTTAGGGAAACTCTGAGAAAATGTGAAAAGTATTCAGGGTTTTGGAATGGATTAAGGCAAAGTAGGTCCAGCCCATGACCATGACTTAATAGTGGTCTCTGATGTACAAAGGAATCACCTCCAGTGCCAAGAAGCTTTATTCATATTTTCATTTCTTTGTCTTAAGGCATTATACCTGTTAAAATACCCCAAGAGATGAGGCATATAGTGAAATAATTATTCATGCAGCAATAACTTACAGAACTACACAAGTAGCAAAGTGACAGCTTTAACAGAGGTATCTTAATCTGGTTCTCTAGAAGCAGAGGTGAGATGGGATTCTTGTGCAAGTGATACAGAGAAAGGGTGCTCTCAGGTGAAACCGATGAGGGAGTGAGGGAAGCTGGGAATGGGACAGGGGGACAGCCTCAGCATGTTGGGGTGGGAGGGGGCTCTGGAATAAGAACTCTCCACGGAGTTGAGGAAAGGGTTGACCTTTTGTACCCCAGAAAAGTCAGTCATTAGCTTGTCTACCTACCCCCTCCCTCTCCCCCAACCACTGAGGGTGACCTCCCAGGCATTTTTAGATGACTTGGCTCCCCGTGACTCGAGGAGGTTACAGAGGTGAACAATTGCCAGCAACACTCGTAGCAACTGGGGACCGCGTAATTCATTGTGTAAAGCGAAGGGCAATGGGAGGCAGGCCAAAGCCTTCTACCACAGAAGACTTGGACAGAATGCTCGGAGGGAACAGAGAAGAAAAATAGTAATGTTATCTGTGAAGATGGGCTTTTCAGTCACTAACAACATAGTGTGAATAAGGTACTCGAGTGAAATTTAAAAAGGAGAGTGTGTGTGTGTGTGTGTGTGTGTGTGTATGAGAGAGAGAGAGATAGAGAGAGGGAGAGGTCATTGAATGGGATGGAGTGGAGTTACCTACTTCGAAAATGTGCTCTGGAATTCAAAAGCTTAATATGTAGACTTTTGTATTCATTCACCAGAATAGAAATACATAACATTGATATGATGGCTAGATTATTGTTTTCCCCTGGAAGACCATAATTTAAAAAAGCTTTGTATTTTTGTTGTTGCTGTTAAATATGAACTTGGTGGCCTTAGACTCTTAAGCACATGTCACGGCCATGGGTTATCGTTTGCCTGGCTGCCATATAACAGGCATTGTCCTCTCTGCAAACAGCTCAGGTCAACCAGCTTGAGAGGCAGGTGAGCACCTTCCTGGAGGGTGTGGCAGGCAGGGCATGGAGATCACTGGAAACACACCCTGGGAAGTTTTCCACCAGCCTTACAGATAACATGCCTAGGGAAGGATAACCTTTCCACCAGTACTACTAATGTAGAGCTTTGGAACACAAATATTTATTGAAAAATAGCTGATTTAAACAATTCCTCTATTGTTTGCTCGCTCTGCCATCTGGTTCCACACTTATCAGAGCAGCATTAGCATAATTAGATCAGCACTCTCCTATCTCACCTTTCACTGTTCTGGCATGTGCTGTAACTAATACATTTACTTTGGGAGACAATATTCTGGACAAGATATTTATAAAATTAAATTAGTAATATTTTTTAAATATACTTTTATTGATTTCAGAGAGTGGAAGGGAGAGGGAGAGTGAGCTAGAAACATCAATGATGAGAGAGTCATTGATTGGCTGCCTCCTGCACGCCCCCTACTGGGGATCAAGTCCTCAACCTGGACACGTGCCCTGACCGGGAATTGAACTGTGACCTCCTGGATCCTAGGTCGATGCTCAATGACTGAGCCATGCCAGCCGGGCTAAATTAGTAATATTTCTTAATAGTTTAACCTAAAATAATAGATGTGCCATTTAATGATGCTTAATGATTTTTCAAAGAAAAAGAAAAAAAAAAACACCACACTCACACAAAGATCAAGCTGATCATTATTACTGTGATGTTGTTCTGTTTTTTTCATTTTCCCAAAACATGGGTAAATGAAGTGACTGTCAATTTTCAACAATGAATAAGCTGATGAAGATCAAGGTGATGCTTCAAGTGCTCATCAGATTTCAGGCTCTAGGCCAGCCTCCTAGTGTAGCACTTGTGATCTATTTACTCCTGCCAGAAATCATGTTTTTCAATCTTATTTTGCTCAGCATCTTAGGCAAATCATGGTTTGAATCAAACACATCATTTTTTAATGTGCTAATGTTTAGCATTCTTAGACTCAGTAGCATTGCATATTTTCCACAAAGAGCACCAACCTTTGATTATAAAATCTGTAATTATGGCAGTGGGATATTCGTGACCTTTGCCTCAACTACTTGTGTTGGCCAGAGTGTTAGTTTTTGAACCAGAGTCATCATCTTAAGTATCTTGTAGAAAGGCCAGATAAAAAATGAAAGTGAACTATACTCAATTTTTACAAGTGCTGACTTTGTTTCCTCAAATAAAACATCACTGCAATTCTGGCAGATATGACATTGTGAGAAGTGAACAGTCTTCATCCAAGGCAGTTACTTTGGGGGAGAAAAAAGGACTCTTACAGAAGGTAGCGATAGCTGAAAATTTTGTAAACAGAACAATCTTAAATCTTTCTACAACTTTATAGAGTAGGATTATTCCAATTAAACTATCATCTTGACTCAAATTCCTCCTGTTACTGTAGGCCCATATTTCCACTTTACTTCCCAATTTCTCTTCAGTTAGATTAGTTATGTTCTTTTGGTTACTGTTATCACTGTTTAATCTCCCAACCATCTTCCGGTGCTGGGCTCTGTCCTTTGTTCATGTGGCTGACTTCCAACCGGCCGACTCCAGTGGGTGCTTTGCTCGGTGGGTGACCTGACCCCTCTAGGAACATTTGACTCTGTGCATTGTCCCAGCTTCTTCCTCCCTAAACTTCCTCTGGTTTCTGGCTGCTCTTGCATTTAAGTCTCCTGATCTTTCCCGCACTGGCCCTGGGCTCACCCTGCAGCCTTTCCCAAGCTCTTCCTTATGGCTCCTCTGTTGCCATTCTACACGGTGTAGGAGCTAAGTGCTTTACAATAAAAAAAAACTAGGTTTGAAACTGAATCCTGCTACTTATCAGCTCCAGGTCTGGAGAAAGTTATTTACATTTTTAGAGGCTCCAATTTCTTATCTGTTAATTGGAAGCTATGATACCTATTCCATCCTGAACAACAACCTGTAGAAGTAAGTGATTTAAAAAAAAATTTAAGTGATTAAAAAAATTTTTTTTGCTCCGTGCTGATATGTAGAATAAACTCATAAAAATGGTGAGTTTTGCTTTCTCTCCAATAATACATCTTTAGTCTCTAGGCTGTGAGCTCATCAAGGCAGGGATTCTTTTTTGTTATAGCCCAGCACTGGAGTAAGCGCATGGCACATAGTAAGTACTTACTTAGTGGTCGTTGAATGACTGATGAGCCAAAGAGATAACTTTCACTGAAACAGTGCCTCTAAAACTTAATTGACTGTGCCGATTTCTCACCCAACTCTAGACGTATATTTCTAAGCTCTTACTCTGTATCTCTCTGGACCCATCAAGATGAATATGTCCATGAGCACGTTCTTCCCCAACCCGCACCTCCTATTTGTCAGTGGTGCCATCCTAGTGGCTGCCATCCTAGTGTCCCTTCTCCCTGGCCACCCCTACCTAGCTCGTTCTAATTATGGTTACAGTTTCCCCCTCCCCTTTATTTCCAGAGTCTGCCTGAGTTCAGACCCACCCCCGCATCTGCATTACTTACTCTAGCTTTATAACTAGCCTTTCTCTTAGCTATGTCTCAAAACATTGCCTATGCCGTTCCTAGAGTGAGTTTTATGAAACTCAAACTCACCCCCGTTCTAGAAATGAAAGTCCCCGCAGACCGAGGGAATTGCCATGTTCCCTCGGCCAGCCAGGCACTGGGGTTAGAGCTCAGGCAGGGCCTAGAATGTAGTGTCTTCCATGTGACCGTCACGCCTCCCTGTTAGGATGGCCATGCCAGGAATCTAGCCCACATTTAACGGAGGGCTGAATTTTTATGTAAGGAAAGTCCAACGCTCCTTTTCATTAGCTGAAGAAGCGAAACGCTGCACAGGATTTAAGTGACAGAGGCCCAGTTTGCAGACATGACTCATGAGTGGGCATCTCTTCCTTCGATCCTTCCCGCTCCCCGGAATTTACAAATGTGCGCGCGAGGGAAAACGCTCCTCTCCAAAGATCCAGGGGGAAGAGTGGAAATAAGAAGCCGGATAATAAAGTGTAGCGACGAAAGGGAGCCCACTGAGTTTGGAAAAGCCATTACCGTAGCAGAGTGATGTATCTGCGAGAGACTTGCATGAGCATATTTTATGAGCCCGCCAGCATGTTTTTTGTGGTTCCCTGCAGCAGATATTGCTCTTTTATTACTTGTTAGCCACTTAAAATCCAGCCCAATTTTAGCAGTACTAAAAGAGCAAGAAAATTTATTTTAAAGAAAAAAGTCTACATTCTTCTAAACTGGAGTCATAATATTAATACTTAAAAGGCATAGCAGCATGCTGGGAAAATGGGATAGTTATTTAGCTATATTATAAAATGTAGCCCACCACTTTGATATGATTCACTACTATTTCACCAAACCAATTTAACAGTATCCTGTAGAGAGAGAATAGTGCAATTAAAATTAGTAACAGAGATTTTCACATGCATAGATTTAAATCAGGGTAGGTTGATAATGAATTAAGTAATTTTGCTTCCTTGTGAAGTTAAATCCTAATAGATGCTTCCAGGATAGGGTTTATGTTTAAAGGACCCGTCGATGTTCTGACTTGATTGACAGTATTCCCGGTTGTTCCCCCCATTTCTTCTTTGTTTTTTTCCTGTTTGCCTTCAATGGAGGAATTTAAGTGTGTATTCACTATAAATCAGTATGATTTGATTATTTGATCAGCTGGCCCTGTTTCAGTAAACGCCTGTTTTATATTCTTTCAAAATATAATTTCACAAATCTTAAGAAATCAAAGCCACAGAATACATGTGAATATTTAGATATTCCGTAAGTTTCCAGTGGGACAGCACACAGTCAAGTCACTCTCCTTTTTGTAGTATTTAGTATCATGTGACAATGCCAAAGGTGCGTGCATTGGTGTCACCCTGTGGATCACGGTATATGACACGTGGAGTTTCAGGCTTCCCCTCCTGAGACGGCTGGGTGGGCCGCGGCGTACAGCATGCAGATGTCAGTGGACGCCTGCAGACGAAGATTAGTTTACATTCCTCATTTCTATACTCAAAGTAGGATTAATTTGCCCTGAGGAATTTGATAAAGAGCTATGAACGTACTATGAACTTTTTTCCTCTGAGTCGAAAAAAGTGTTAAACATACTCACCAAGGGAGCACAGAGTAGCAAGGGTGGGTGAATGACAATGAGAGGGAATTAGTTTGTCCTCAGCGGCATGGCTGCCTGCAAGATTTGTGTACTGTGTCCTACACGCCTTACCTGAATTGGTGACCTTTTGCCATGTCAGCAGAAAATACCAAACCAAACATTTATTCCAGTTCCCAGTCTCCCTGCTGAATAATACTACTTATTCCTAAGAATACTGCTGCAACATTAAGGAAATAATATGGTTTATTGGAAAACTCATGTATTTCCAAGCCAAAAAAAATGAAAAGTTGATTCTAGGATGAATCCCAAGTTCACCATTTACTAACTCTGAGATCCTAGACAAGTCTCTTATTTTTCTGAGCTTTATGTAGTTCCTTCATCTGTAAAATGAACATAATAATGGTAATTAATTTCACAGTATTATTGTGAGGATCAGAGATAATGAACATAAAGTACTTGGCTTATAGAAGGTACTTTGTAAATTATTATAAACAGAAATTGTGATGATTATTTTCTCAGGCCGCGAGATAAATGATAATATGATGGCAGAATTCTATAAACATCTAAGGACTCTTTTCACAGAAAGTTTTGGTTACTTCTTCTAAGGTGCACTTCTGGTTTCTGAAAGGATGGTTGGTAGAATATAAGAAGCCCGTGTTTGTTCATTCACTCCACACACGCTGTTGGAGTACCTACTATGTGCCAGGCCCCCGGCAGGCTTACATTTCCTGTAGAGGAGAAAGTAGACAAATATACACATAATGCGTGATAACTGCTACGAAAAAACATCAGGCAGTGTATAGGGGACAGATAATAATATAGGATGACACTTTAGATAGTGTGCCAAGAATTTGTCCCTTTACAGAAAAATCCAGGACACAGAGATGTTAGCCATAAAAAAAAAAAAAAAAAAGAAAAAAAAAGATTTTTATTGCTCTTGTACTCAATTGCTTGATTCCCAGGGAGGTAGTCAAGTAGGGAGGCGGTGTGGTCAAATGGGGGAGGCGTGGGCACTGGAAGCAGGAAATCTTGTTCAGTCCCAGCTCTGGCGCTCACTAACTGGCTGCCACAGGTTATTCACTTTATCTGAGTTTCAGTGATTTTTGTCAATATTGCCAGCTGTTTATTGGGTGTCTGCTATGAGCTAGCACTTGGAATAGGGAAAGGAACATAACACATTCCTGTTTTCATGGAATTTACTTTTTGTCAGAGAAGATAAGCCAACAAATGCACACGTAATATCAAAGATAGCATTAAAATAATAAGGCAGGGTAAAGGGAAGGGTTGTGATAGAGGATGCCGTTCTAGATGGTGTGCCAAGTATTTCATGTTTCTCTGAGAGGTAATATTTAAGAAGGAACCTCAGTGGAGTGAGGGAGCAGGTTATATAGACCCCTGCGAAGAGGCGGACGTGGGCAACAGCGTGCAGGACTCCCACGGGAGAGAGACCCCCGTGGGTGGAATGTGAGGAAGGCAGGGGGACGGTGCTGCGGAGCCACACAGGGCAGGGGGGTGGGAGGGGGCAGGGTGGGAGCTGTAGCCAGAGCCAGGCAAAGGCTTTGGATTTTATCTAAGAGAGAAGGAGGCCACTGGAGGGTTTGAGATGGGGGTAGGCATCATCTGAGTCTAGCTGCTGTGTAGAAACTACTAGGCAGGGCCAAGGTGGAAGACTAGAGACTAGTCCAGGAGACTGTTTACTGCAGACGGCCAGGTGAGAGAGGAGGGTGGCCACACCAAGGTGTGATGGAGAAGGTGAGGAGTTATCAGCTTCAGGGTATATTCTGAAGGTTAAGCCCAGCATAATCTGTTGATAGGGATTTGAGAGAAAGAGAGAAAGAAAGGCTCCAAAGCTTTTGCCTGAGCTGCTGGATGAGTGGTGGTTATTTACCAAAAAAGGAGGAGAGGGGTTCCTGGAGTAACACGTGGGTTTGGAGCAGGGGTATCCAGAGTTCAGTTCTTCCCAAGTTCACTTTAAGGAGCTGTCATATCAGGGCAGTCTGATGTGAGTTTATAGTTAGGTAGCTGGTCGAGGCTGGAGATATGAATTTGGGGTTATTAGTGTGTATATGGTATTTATAGCCAGAGGGCTGGGGGAGGTAGCCTAGGGATAAGTGTAGACAGAGAAGGTGAGGATCCATCCCTGGCACTTTGAGAAGAATCGTCCAGTGATTTGGTAGGAAAATCAAGACCCTGTAGAGTCCTGGAAGCAAAGTGTAAAAGTTTCTCAAAGGATTGAGGGGTGGGGTAGAAACAGAAAAAGAAAGATGACACAGAAGGTATGAAAATATGAAAATTATGTTAGATATGAAAAGCACTACTTTAACAATACTACTAGCTCACCTTAATTTGAAAATCTGGCCTAAATTGGTGGTACTCACTCACTTTCTAATCGCTTAAAGGTTTAGCATATTGCAAAAGCATGAGCTGCAAAAGGAGAGTGAACAAATTTGAAACTAAAGCATCCTAAATTCAGTAAAATTGAACTCAAATACATCACACCACATTTTGAAGTAAATGCTTTTATCTTGAAAACTATAAAGCAGGTTTATGTCAACTTTTAATGCAAGTGTGTATGTAACTTAAATGAGCAGGAAGGACATGAAGATTTATCTTTGAAGATGAAAAGAATCACAAATATCACAGGTAAATGGGGCCCAACCTGTGAAATAACTATGCTGTGAATATTTCCAAGTTAAAAAACTTACTCCTAAGTAGAAGATCGGCGCTTTTTGCACTTCACCAGTCATCAAAACCAACTGGGGAGTTTGTCAAGCAGAGATTGCTGGGCCCCACACTCAGGGCTGCTGATTCTTAGGTCTGGATTTGGCCTGAGAATTTGCATTTCTAACAGTTTCCTAGGATATTGGATGCTGGTAGTCCCAGGACCATACTTGAGGAATTACTTTATAAAATATATCTCCTTCGGCCAGAGATACTCTTTGCTTTTGTTTGTCAAACAATGATAATAATAGTGACTACTAAATATTGTGTATTTAATAATGTGCCAGGCACTGTGCTAATCATTTCGAACACATCCTCTCACTTAATACTCAAAACAACCCAATGAGATAGGTGTCATTTTACATATATGAAAACTGAGGTTTGAAGGAGTTGAATAACTTGCCCGGAATCATCAGCTAATAACTGATGAAGCTGGTAATAAAGCTTACATCTGCTGGAACGGTACCGTGCAGAGCCTTGCTCCTCAAAGTGTGGCCTATGTACCAGCTGCATTGGTGTCTCCTGGGAGCTTGTTAGAAATGCAGAATCTCAGGCCCCACCCCAGACCTCGTGAGTCAAATTCCTTAATTTTAACAAGATCCTGAGGTGATTGCTATGCACACTGAATTTTGAGAGGCACAGGCATAAAGGGCTTTTAAGCATGATTCTGAGCAGATGGGCAATCAAGAAAAGAATGGGTGGAAGGAAGAATTCAGAAAAAGGAATAGTTGGGATTTTGCATGATGTAGCATCAGAATACAAAGCATCCTAGTCTGGAAGTGAAATAGTAGAGATGCTCAAAGTATCAGGTTGAACTGTATGAAGTTGCCAGCATTGAACTATTTTTGACCTGTAAAATCAGTGAGCTAATCATTAGAATGAGGAACTCAAATTGAAATGCCTAGGAGACCCAAAGGTGGATTGCAAATGAGCGACACCAGTTGATATGCTTTACTGAGAATGAATGAAAACCAAATGTCAGAGGCCCTGCAGCCACATTGTGTAGCTAAACCTGTGTGCCAAATGGACCTTGCAGTTCGCGAGTGTTGGGTTAGAGCCTCAGCATACACAAAGACATCTGTCTGAGCAGCGCCTTAGTGGTGGTACATTGCCAGCCATAAGTGCCATAACCTTATGTCCCATTTGCCTGGGGTCAGTACCCGTTTTAACTATTTATTCCAGTGTAGTCATCAACAAACCCCATTCAGTCTCAAAAGGGTCTCGCTTTAGGTGATAGATTATATGGCCACCCAACTAGTAAGAGTACTGGAAAAAAGTAATGTTCAGAAAATGACGTTATTTTTTAATTTTTTAAATTTTGTTGTTCCTCACCTGAGGATATTTTTTCCATTGCTTTTCAGGTAGAATGGAAGGGAGGGAGGGAAGAAAGGAGGGGGGAGAGAGGGACACATTGACTTGTTGCCTCCTGCACACACCCCAAGACTGGGGGGCAGGGAGTGAACCACACAACCCAGGTACGTGCCCTTGACTGGGAAGTAATCCAAGACCCTTCAGTGTGTGGGTCTGTGCTCTAAACCACTGAGCAACACTGGCCAGCGCTGGAAAATTATGTAATTAAAACAATAGCAAGATTGGGTATGGGATAGTCAAGGTATAGGCATAAATAATACAAAATGAAAGAAAGGTGTGTGGTGTTGTTTTTAATCACAGCTGGTCTTAAGATTTTTTGAAAAAATCCTTACCAAAGGACATGTTTAGAGAGGGTGGGAGGGAGAGAGAGAGAAACAGAAACAGAAACATGGATTGGTTGCCTCCCATATTGAACTTGCAACATTTTGGCGTAATGAATGAAGCTCTAGTCAACTGAGCCACCTGGCTTTAAGATTGTTTAGTAGCAATGCAATGTAGTGGAAAGAGCATCTGAGGAGTAAGGGAAGAACTGAGATTTGGTCATGATGGTGCCACTCTGAGATTCTGAGAGTCAGTGAAGTTCTCTGAGTCTCTGCTTCCTTATATATGAATGGGAATAGTAGAGTCTATTCCACTGGATAGATTTACTGTGTGGGTCATATGACACAGTGTACATGGAAGCCTTTTGAAAGCACTGAGGAACTGCAAGTGGCCGTACGAGTCAGTCAATATCATGCTATAAAGAAAGGAAAATTGAGGGGGAAAACAGGGAAATTTTGATCAAATACAAAATGGAGATTGCTGATGCTTTAAACTATAAAAGATAATTATTAGCAACATAGCTAGCCCCTTTCTTCAGTGAATTATGCCAGAAGATAGTCAGCCCATCATTACTCATCTTAAGTGTGTCCTCTAGTTAACAGTTTCAAGCAAAAGGAATATATAAGAAGTGAAAGTAATCTACCAAAACTTAATATAAAACTATTATTTCTTATATATTCCAAATTCTTTTTAAAACAAGGTATTGACTTTTGCCTGTAACTGGATTCATACCTCTGATTAAGGAGTCATTTGATGTCTCTACTCTCCTTTTGATAATGAAGCTGGATACTTTTCTTGTCTGAGGTGGTTTTGAGGACCATTTGATTTTGATAGTCGATCCCTTCCTCTCTGGACCTAGACTTAAGCATAGCCCCTTTAAGGAAAGGTGGCCAATGAGGCAAAGACGGCCCTCAGCGCCTTGTCTGGGGTTTGGGGGTGGTAGGTTTCTTGAGTTTCCTGCTGGCCTTTGGAAATCGATTAACCTCCTGTTTAGAGTCTTTTGTGACAGATGCTTTCAAAATAGATCTTAAAAATAAATTTCTCATTTTCGTTTGCCTATTCTGGCACAGTTCCACATAAACAACAGTTAAGTCATGCCAAAGAACATTTTTTCCTTTTGTCCCAATTTTCCTGGTTTCTTTGTTACCTGAGTAGTGGAAAACACATCACACTAAACTGATTAACTTAAATATCTTTTAAAAGTTCTCCAGCTTTACTGTTACATATATTTCCCCAACACTATGCTTGGACTACAGGTACTTTCGTTTTGCTTGTAGAAGCTTTGACAGTTGAGGAATGTATGAGACCAGAGGTAATTGTTTTAATCAATGGCGAGTGTAGGGTGATCAAACTTGTGATTCATTCGCCTCATTTTTTGTGTGAATGCTGGGTGCCTCATCCTTTGTTTTCCTTTGAAGCATAGTGCTCCAAGCCTATCAGTGTCCCAAATGTCCATATATTCCAGGACACATAAGCGCCTTATGGAAACAGTGACGTTGAAGCCGGTCCATTTGCTTGAATACATTAGAGTCCATAAAAAGCTCACTCACAATTTAAAAACTGACTTTCTTCTTGTTTCCATCTTTTGGATTGTCGTTGTTTGCTCAGTTATAAAGTGCCTTGTTGACACCAAATATTTTAATAATTTGCTTCCAAGGCTTTGTGCCTATGCCTTTGAGAGGCTGGTGTAGTAATTAAACTGTCTTTTAGCTGAAATGCTTGCAAAGCGTCCAGTTCTGTGCCTGGCAGCTGGTGATGCATTATAGAGACATTCAGCTAATCGATTAAAACCGCAGAGGCATGGGAGTTGTCTGACTGCTCTGTACTAGGATGAAATTAGTTGGAATTGCATGGTGAAATTAGGGGGAATGCAGCTGATTGCAGCCCTTCTGGGAGAATCCTGGGTGAGAGGGACAGTGTGCGTTGATCCCTGTGTAATTAGGACAGCCATGTTTTAACAGTATTTCTAAAGTATTAAAATGGACTGGATAAATCAGCAGGGCTGCTTCCAGTGAACTTGGCATCCATCCACTGTGACTGAAATAACATGAAATTTTTCGGCTGCTAGAGAATGTGAAATTGGACTAATTGTCTTTTAACTAGTCTGCTCGACTGCTAGCCTGGAGCAGGCCTGAAAGGGGGATAGGCTGGGGGATGGGAAACTTAGATTCATGACTGTTATTTCAGCGCCTCTGAATGGATAATATCATCACACATTCAGGCAGCTCTGATTTGTACTATCTCATCATTAGGATCCCTTCCTTAGTATTTTCATTTTAAATTGAGATGCTTTGATTCAAAGAATGCAGAAATCTAACCCTGACTCCTCAACTTATAATAGCTGTTCATTCCATTCTTGAGGTTCCTTAGAAAAGGGGAGGTTTAGGGATGTGTAGGTCGCTCATCAGTGTCCATGTGCGACCGACTGTTCTAAGTGGGGCACATTATGCAGAGAAGGAACATCAATGCACATTACCAACTCTGTGTGTCAAACAAAGACTTGTGCCATAATCACTGAAGGTAATGACTGCTGTAGCATTTACACTTTACACGTGATTAAAGAAAGAGCCAGAGACCTCAAACTCATGCTATTGGTCACAGAGTTAGGTCCCGCAGGGCCCCAGATAGCTGTTCTGTTCAATTCGTCACAGTGAACTAATAACACCAGGTAGTGTTACTTGGTTTATTATTGGGCTTTTCTGTAGGTACATGAATTAAAGTTGAATTTCTAAGATGGAGGAATATTAACAGAGAACTTGGGTTATCATCCTTTCTTATTTAACATCATTGAGTTTCACTGAAACTTACTGAAGTGCTCTCTACCACTATCAATTTTTGTTTTTAAAAAGGAAAGCCATGTGCACATGTGCGTGCGCGCACACACACAAATTTTCGATAATTCTCTAAGAGGTATAGAAATCATCTGGCCACATTTTCTTACATTTAAAAGGTATATATACTTACCATCATCTATTCCCCTAGAGGTGACTCTCCACAGTCTGACAGAGAGCCTCATTTTAGACTGTATCATTTTGACCCACTGGAGAATGTCTTGGGTTGAATTGTGTTGTGGCATCAGGCTTAGTATTAAGGGGCAATAGACAAAATAGTCAAAAAGAAAAAACAATACTAATTATTGTGCTGACTGCAAGAAAGTTGTGGTTTTTACACATCAGATCGTCTTTTTCTAAGGACCTATGGAAAGAGTTTCCCTCTGGTCCTGTAAAGGAATAGTTGCTTCTCTTGAGCAACCAGTGGGCCTGCGTGTGTGGGTCCTGGGCACCGGGTGAAGGTCAGGGTTGTGGCCTTCATAGGGGCACTTCACTGTTTTCCTTCTCTTCCCTTTCTCTTAATTCTTTATTCCTTTTTTTCTTTCTTCATAGTTACTATTTTTTGTTCATTTATTTTGTCTTGCTGTATTGTTTGCACCTTATATTTTTTAATAAAGTGTGATATTAAAAATAAATAATTCTCATACATGTTGCTCTCATCCCAAAGTGGAACCAACAAATATTAGAAAGAAAAAATGTATTAGGTGCACAGGTACTTATGCTGTCCCCAGGATACCTCACATGCCCTCCTGTTTCGCTGTGTTGTCGAATCATATTTTGAATGACTTAGAAGATGCTGTTTATTCATAGAGACAATTTTCCATTTCTTAGAGATTTTTAATTTTATCTAATTTCTGTGAATTCCAGAATTATGAATAATTTGTATGCAGGGGCAACCCCAGAAATATGTTAGGCAGATTTGGCTAATATATACCAGTATGGACAGAAAAGTATAGAAGTGAGTCCATTATAATTATACCAATGGGAATGAATAGCCTCTATATCGAGACCCTTGATTTGGAGCTAGTGATCCTCAGTATTACCTACAAGCTTATTATCAGGGCAATGATCAGATTACTAGCAGAAGATTATTCCTATGTTACCTTACAAATGATCTTTCTTTTAAGTTCTATGATAAAGGAACCATTTATCAAGCAAAAAACATTCACATGGAACACTGTGTAACATTTATGAGCAGTTCCCATGTACCTGTCACTTATCTACACACTTTATGTTTATATATCATTTAATTTTCTCAACATGCATCTGTGATAGGTATGAGCTGTCTCATTTTGAGGAAGCCGAGGCTGATAGAGGTGAAGTAACCTGCCCACAGGCATGTAGCTACGAAAGGTCTGGTCTATAGAGCCATGCCGTAACCACTATGCTAGTGTGCGCTTTGGAGAGATCCCAGGATGGGAAATATATGAGTTCCTCAGTGGCTCTCCTGTACACTTCTTCTCTAAGATTAGTTAAAAGGCTATGGAAGACTTGTTTCCATTCCTAGCATGGTTGGAAGATGAAGACACACATAAAATATCCATTTGGCACTCAGAGCAACTGAAGATTCTGATGATCAGAAGTAGAGCTCAGACCGCATGAGGAATAAAAACCCATGAATGGTAGGTAGGGCTGCCGTAGTCGGAGGGGTTGACTCCATGATTCCACACCGCTTTACACATGGATGGGAAAGTGATCTTTCTAGTTATTAATCAAATGGGAACATTAGTAACCATTATTTGCTTTAAGAATTAAGGAATTATTTATTGTACATTTAAGATGACCTAGATAGATTATGTCATGTCCCTTAATTATTGAATAAAATATTTACTCATCCTGATTCATCTGGATCATCCAAACTCGATGACCTACCCATGGAATAGCAGATGGAGCCAAAGTCACCAACAATGAAATAGGGAAGCTGTTACCCTTTGTTCCATCCCGAACATGGTCTAGTGGGAAGTGTTGGAACAAGTTTCTTTCTCCTTCCTTGTTCCTGTCCTATTATAGGAGACCGTGCATGCTTCTCTCTTCAAGGCAGATTTGGGATAATTTAAAAAATTTTATATAGCAATTAAAATAACCTGTTTAGGATTTGGCATCAGATAATGCACAGTATCCAATCTTCAGAATACACCTCACCTTCTTTGAACTGAGCCTCTTAGGATTGCCTTAAAAAAAGTGGAAGGAATGGAAATTAGTATTGTGCATCTGTTCTTTGGTCTTCTTTGGGACTAGAACCTTCTTATTGTAGGAATCTTCAAGGCATTGTTACTGAATATTATATGAAATATTACATAATAGGAAAAGTGAGAAATGAGGAGAGCCTTGCATATCTTTGACACAGTGGACAAGACCCTTCATGAACAAAGTTCTGCCTTTTTCTGCAACCTCATCTTTCCCACAGCCCTGTACACCCTTGCCTTGCAGATCCCCCCTTCTGTGTGCCAGCCTCTTTCTCTCATATCTTCAGATCTTTGTACTTTTGGTTTCCATCACCTCAATTGCTCTCCACCTCCACTCCTGCCCTTCCTGTTTAAAAATCTAAATCTATTTCACTTTTTTAAAAAAGACTCAGAGTAGAATTAAATCTTTATGTATCCCATTCTTTCCCCCATTCCTCACTAGTGAAAGCTGAATTAGGTTCATTCTCCTGTGAGTTCAAGTGGTACCCTGTACCCCATCCCATCCTATCCATAACTCTGCCATGGCACCTATTACACTGTTTTATGGGGTGTCTTCATTAGTTTTTCTTCACTTCCCAGGCTGGTGACATCCTTAAAGGCAAGAACTATTACTCTTTTTCCCCCTGTTGTGCTTTTCATTTCTAGCATATGCCTGAAACACAATAACTTAGTTGAGCTCCAAAGATCATGTAGCCAAATAAATAAATGGTTTTACTAGGGTTCATCCCCGGTGTCCTAACTCCAGGACTCTTTTCTATGACTTCTACGGATCCTATCTAGATAAATATTTTTGCCATTGTGTTCCTTCAATAGAATTATGTATAATTATATTTTATACTTTGTAAGATTGCCTTGGTTTAATTAAGTCCCTTCAGGAAGTTTATATATCTATGTGTGGACAGTGCTTCCATCCATCCATCCATCCATCCATCCATCCATCCATCCATCCATCCATCCATCCATCTAGCTATCTGCTAAGTTTAATGGCTATAGAGACAATCATAGTTGTTTTTAAAAAGTCTGTGAAACAGAGAAGTAAGCAGATCATGGTAGTGTGGTATAAATACTGTGTTGGTGCCTCCAACACAGTTACTAAATACTTGTTACTAAATACTTGTGCTTATTCCACTGAGGTGGTTGACCCTTGTGGGGCCACAGAAAATGTGCATGTGTCACTGGTTCTGCCTGTCACTGTCTCTCGCAGTTACGGCTGGTGATAGTATAGTCATGAGGGCCTTTCTTGGCACTTCATCAGAATTTGGCTTTGCTCTTACTTTTCTATTCAGTGGTTTCTAAGCTCACTGCTTTCTTCGACCCTTCTCCACCTCAGTCAGAGGAATGACTTGCTCTGAGAATGAGGTTTCTGAACATGCCCCTTTTCCCACTGTGAAGAAGATAGGAAAAGAAACAAAGGAATGTCCCTCTGATGCAGCGGAAATAAGATATTTCTCTGGAGTAAAATAGCAGCCGTGATTGCTTTAAAATCAGTTCCAAAATGAGAGTTGAGCTGCCTCCTCTGCAGTGAAGGGTGGCTATCCCCGGAGTCATCCAGAAGACACATGGTTAGCAATGCAAAGGGGAAAATCTAATTTGCGGATAGGATATTTATCTTCAGATAACAAAAGCGTGGAAATGCCATTTGTGATTTTAAAAATAGCTGGTATATAAATATAAGTTAAAAGAAATGAACTTTGCAATTTTGGAATTATTTGTGGGAGGGGGAAAAAAACTATGTGAAAATGCTTTTGGAATAACCCTGTCTCTTGGAAATGCTGTGAAGCTTTCTTTGCTTTGCATTGTACAGGCATCTTGCTACAAGCTCATTTTGTTGTTAAACATGAAGTTTTACAATGTAGATTGCACTAAGAATTTTTTAATGGAGCAATTTAGAGCAGCTGCAAACTGCTCTGGAATTCCCAGGGATTAGTCCACAGACTTTTCTGTGATTACAAATCCCACAGTGAGAGGAGGTGAGGCATGCAGGCCCTGGGAAGGTGGGGGCTGGAGCAACCGAGCAGGAAGAGAGGCACTAGCAGGATGCACAGAGATGGACAGACTGGCTGGCTGACTACATGTGTCTGCTTTTATCTACCCTGTTTCCTCACATTTGCCTACCCTGTTTCCTCTACATGAATTTCCCCCATTCCCTCTGTGCTTACTTACCCTTTCCTTCCAAGTTAGCTGACCTCATGGTCCCCTCTTTACTCACCCCAGCTCCCTCCGCCTGAATGTCTCTCCCACTACCTGATGCAAGCCCAGGACTGCCCTTTTTCCTGGCTTCAAGCCAGGACTCACCAGTATATCCTTAATCTGGCCCATAAGCTTGGAGGAGTGTTTAGAATTTGGAGCTAAAAGGAATTTACTTTCTAGGTGAAAACAGAAGCTATAAGAGACTAAAGACTAGTGCAAGTTGAAGAGCTAGTTAATGGTGAAATAGATTAGAACACAGCTTCCTTGAATTCGGGGAATACCTGTCCCACCAAACTGGCATATTTTCATGTATTGCTTTGGACTCGTGAACGTATTGTTTTATTATGTTTTCAAGTAATTGTGTGTAGGCAGTTTTTTCTTCTTCCAGGAGATATCAAAGCTTTGTGAAGGGACCAACCATATGGTATAGTAACAGTATCTATCATTTATTGATTACTTGTTATACACGAGTGAATTTACAGTCACTTGCACTTATTCCTTGCAGGCTCCCTCTGGTGCGAGTTAGCCCAAACTGGGAAACTGGGTTAGGTAGGCTACATAGCTGCACAGCTGGGCACAGCGGGATGTGGGAGAGCCAGGTCTGCCTGCTCTGAAAGTCGCAGCTCTTGGTGACCACCCTGTTGTCTGAGCTCTGTATCAGCACCTGGCAGTGCCTTCTCACCTGCTTTGGGCCTTGTACATTTGCGAAATATCCTCTGTGCACTCTAAATGCATCTTAACTAAGGACGGCCTTTTCTTGAGTGTCTGTCTTTTCTAAGAAATTTACATTTAAGAGTCTATACAAAGCCATCTGATTTGTTCTCATCTCATCCAGATTATGTATGTTGCCCAGGATTGATTAGATTGTTCAACAGTGTTTATATAGAAATTATTAATATGGCAATTCTCCTTCAAAAGTCCATTTTACACATTTTGAATTATTATGGAACCTGAGTCCAGACTGAACCAACCTGAAGTGCCACCCAGCACAACACCTGGCGCATGAAGGTGGTCGGCCACTGTTTGTTAAGCAAACAGTGGAAATAAAAGAACGATTTTATGAAATTAGGGTACCATTCATAGAGCATAACTGTGTGTTTTCCAGTAATTGAAGGAGAGAAATCATGATACATAATGTTTTTTTATGCTGGAGACGGGCCAGGTATTATGGTAGGTGGTTCACACAGATTATTGCACTTAATCCGTGCGATCTGTTTCATCATTCCTGGTTTGCAGATGACAGAATGGGGAGCTAAAGCAGTTACGTTATTTGCCCAGAGCATGTGCCTGGTAAGCTTTGGGCCAAGATCGAATGCAGGTGTTCTAACTTCAGAGGCTCTTCTCTTGACCACAGTGATGCTATTGTGTAGTGTGGTGTGTGTATGCACGTTCATGTGAATATACTAATGTACAGATTTATATATGTATATAGGATGTTTGTATATGTACACGTGTATGAAATTTGGTGCCTGCTCCAGGCCTGACACCCTAACACCAGGACACCCTGCCCTTCATGAAACCCAGCACAAAGACTGTGGTAACCTGCCCCTGCCAGCTCCCTGTCGCCGTACACTGCCACCCGACAGGGGCTGTGCTCCTTTATGGCCTGATCTTACTTCCCATTAAAATACCCAGAGATGCCTGTCTAACAGGCCTGCCCGTCGAACACTTGCAGATGTAGCCTTTTGCACTACTGGCCATCCCCTTAGGAACGTGGGGTTGGAGCTCTTTCCCACTGCCTTTTGGGAGCTGCAGGTTTCATGCCAATCCCATCAGGAAAAGAACATATTTAATATATGTGTAGATTTTCATTCTAAAACCTTGACTTTATCTCTCCCAGCTTTAAAAATGGTCTGTGTTCATGTTACCCGCCAAGACTGTCCACTGTTAGCCTGAGGGTCTATGTAATATTCACAGTTCCAGTTATCAGTGTAAACCAACACTCTAGAAAACAGACCCTGGAGGGCTAAGCATGCTTTCCATCCCAGGATTACATTTCACTTGTCTGGTTCTGGAATGGAAATGGAGAGGGGAAATCCAGAGCAGGGTTAGATACCCTTAGGAAGGAAAGCAAAGCTAGGGAGAGACCAGACTGAAGCATGTAGAATTTTCAAGAAAGAGGTGTTAAGCATGTTTTTCTTCTGTGTGATTGTACACTTTGTGGGATTAATAACAGATTCATCAAGTTCAAATGTATGTATGAATAAGTGGCACATATGCTCAGTGCAGACGGAGGTTATGTGGATGTGTTAACAGAACGTGCCCCCGTGCATCTCAGCAGCTGCATGTCCTCCCTGCAGATGGATAATCAACTGGTTGTCCATCCAGGAAATTGTAATAATAACAAAAACCTTCTGATGTGCCATCCACAGGAAAAAGAAAAACGTTTTAAAAATTCCATGTTGAATTTTTTTATGGGCGGTTTGCTTTCTGCCACAACGGGGGACTTTGCCTTCCGAATCTGGTTTGCCCAGAACCCAGTGACTCATTCTGTGGGAACCTAAATTTCCACTCCACGCAGCAAATAGAACTCAGAAGCTTCTGAATGATCTCTTTGTGGTAAAGTACTTTTCAACTGGCAGCATAATTGCTATGAATTTCCAAAGAGATACAAAGAGCGAAGGAAAGTAGATTCCTGATTGGAAGGACTGTTTGGATCCAGTCCCACTTTCTATGACTGTTTATAAGTCAGGTGGCAAGTGGAATCTACAAGTGGTGTCTAATCGCACCTCCTAGTGTACCCAGGCTCTGCAATATGAATGGCTTTAATCTGCAAGGTGAATGGAAACTACCAGTCTCATTCCAGATTGAATTGTAGGTCCCGTTCACCCTACAGAGCCAGAGGGGAAAGCACAACCCCTCTGCTTAATTTACTAGGCAGTCTGGTTTCTGGTTCCAGGGTTTAAAAGTGTATCAACTCTGTTTCGGTAACAGATGAGGGTGCTGTGAGAGAGGAGCATTGCCGAGATGTGGTGATAATGCAGATGGGTGCTTGCGCCTGGCCTTCTATATTCTGTTTTTAAAGGCCTCATATCTCAGCCGGCGCTTTCTGTGGAGACGTCAGGTCCGAGGTGCATCTGTGTCCGCCGAGGGCCGTGCAGGCCAGGGCCACACTGGGCGAGCAGCCTGTGCCTAATGCACTTCAAGTCGCAGCAAGCGAGCAGTGATTTTATAACTGTGGCCTGGCTTTATTTTCCTCTAGCTTCAGCTTCAAAATGAAGATGAAATAAATGAAATATTAATTGCACGAGGTTAGGATGAAATTTCTAGTTAGTTAAAATTAAATTAGCTAGAGATTTTGTTTATGGTGAGAGTCAGGCAAGATCTGCTGGTTTTATATTTTTTGCGGTATTTCACTTTCTGTTCAGGTACAGGCTGTCAATCAAGGCTAATCAAACTGGCACAGTTAACATGATACATCATAAAATTTCACAATAATGTCAACCTGTAATTCTGTCAATCTGGGTAAGGAAAGTGGGCTAAAAACAATACTGTCATTCTGTAATAGCGCTCAGGAGCTGTTAGAGAGTAATGTTGCCATCATCTGCTTAACTCGGCGCCCGACTCCTACCGGAGGCAGCCTTTGCTGCTGACAAATGGCCGGGCGGCCAAAGCCTTTCCTTGCTCTTGCTACTCCTGAGACTTGCAGTAGGGCACATAGATTGAGATACTGCCCCGTAACATTTCTCCAGTCTGACCTCCTTAGTATATAAAAGAAGATGCATTTCAGAAAACAGGGCCGGTATTTCACACTACTTGCCTATGTGATATAATATGATTGGACATGGCATTTTCTTATTTATTCAGTCAGCATGCTTATTATACTTATTATACACATGTTCTCTTTTTTATGAATTGATATTCTGGAGTATTTCAAAATATCCGTTTGAAGAAGTGCTACACTTAATAGTAAAACATAGGCTGCCCGTCACAGAGCAATGAAGCCCAGCTCCTTCTGCACACTTGGCGTTTTATTTTGCAGGCCCAGCGCATCATGGGTCCTCACTGAGTGAGGGGAGAGAATAGATTCTCCACTCCCAGAGCCTCTAGACTTGGCTCTGTTTGTCCTTGAGGTTCTCTGGGAATCCTTGCCTGGATGTGTGCGTTCCCTTCAGTTGCCGCTTCTTCCCTGTGGGCCAGTATGGCTGGATTTTAATTTAAAAAAAAAAAAATCTTTATTGTTGAAAGAACTACAGATGTTCCCTTTTTTTCCCCCCACTGATCCCTTCAACTCCCCCCCCCCCCAGGCCTTCATCACACCACTGTCTGTGTCCATGTGTTACATGCATATATGCATGTAAATTCTTTGGTTAATATCCCCCCACCCACCCGCCCATTCTCACCTTCCCTCTGAGATTTGTCAGTCTGTTCCATGCTTCTATGTCACTGAATCTATTTTGTTCATTAGTTTATTATATTCTTTAGATTCCACATATAAGCGATATCATGTGATATTTGTCTTTCTCTGCCTGGCTTATTTCACTTAGCATAATATTCTCCAGGTCCATCCATACTGTCCAAAGGGTACGAGATCCTTCTTCTTTACAACTGCATAGTATTCCATGGTGTGAATGCCCCACAGCTTTTTATCCACTCATCTACTGATGGGCACTTGGGCTGTTTCCAGATCTTAGCTATTGTAAACTGCGCTGCTATGGACATAGGGGTGCATATATTCTTTCTGATTAGTGTTTCAGGATTCTTAGGATATATTTCTAGAATGGGAGCACTGGGTCAAAAGGCAGTTCCATTTTTAATTTTTTGAGGAAACGCCATACTGTTTTCCATAGTGGCTGCACCAGTCTGCATTCCCACCAGCAGTGTCCCAGGGTTCCCTTTTCTCCACACCCTCGCCAGCACATGTCATTTGATGATTTGTTGATAGTAGCCATTGTGACAAGTGTGAAGTGATACCTCATTGTGGTTTTAATTTGCATCTCTCTGATGATTAGCGTTTTTCCATATGTCTCTTGGCCATCCGTATGTCTACTTTGGAGAAGTGTCTATTCAGGTCCTTTGCCCATTTTTTAATTGGATTATTTGTCTTCCCCTTGTTGAGTTGTATGAGTTCTTTGTATATTTTGGAAATTAGCCCCTTATCAGATACGTCCTTGGTAAATATGTTCTCCTATACTGTGGGGTTCCTTTATATTTTGAAGCTGATTTCTTTTGCTGTGCAGAAGCTTTTTAGTTTGATGTAGTCCCACTTGTTTATTTTTTCCTTTGTTTCTCTTGCCCTCAGAGATCAGTGAAAAGTCCATTACATGAGATGTCTGTGCCTTTACTGCCTGTTTTCTTCCAGGATTTTTATGATTTCGTGACTTAAATATTCCTTTCTCTCATCAAGTAAACAAACAGGCAAACAAACAAACAAATGACCACATATAAATATAGACTAAGATATATATATATATATATATATATGATATATCTTATAAGATATATATAGGTATATAAGATATATAATATATATATATTTAATTTTTTTATTGATCTCAGAGACAGGGAAGGAGGGAGGGGGAGAGAGAGATAGAGAGAGAAAAAACATTGATGTGAGGGAAAAACATTGATCGGTTGCCTCCCACATTTGCCGGGCCAGGGATGAAACCCGCAACCTGGGTACGTGCCCTGCCCGGAAATCGAGCCTGCAGCCCTTCCGTGCTCGGGTTGATGCTCCAACCAACTGAGCCACCTGGCCAGGGCTATTTTCTTTTAAATATGAGGGGGGGGGGGGGAAAGAGGACATGTAATACTTTTAATAATGAAGATAAGTTTAAAAAAATATATGCCCTGGAATGTTTTAGAGAAAATAAGTTTTCTATAAAAAGAAAAGGTTTGGCCAGTTGGTGGTTTTGAATTTTTATTTTTTATTATTGTTTTAAAACCGAGGAAACTTTCTGCAAAATTGTCTTACCTGAAAGCATAAACAACTAAAACGTAGTAGAGCTACTCAGGCTGATGATGGAGGAGTCCAGGCAGAGCTCCCTCATACCCTCCCTTTCATGGGGCCCGTTTTGTACATGACTGAAGTCCATGACTTCTGTGTTCTATTTTAGCTATTTTTGTGCATTTTCTGGAATATATTTTGTTTGCTCTCATGTGAGACAAACTACTTTGGAGGAAATGTATTAGTCAGGCACCAAAAGTTCAAGAGATTGAGAAATTTTCAGGTTACCACAATTAATGTAGATGTTTTTAAAGTTGCACAGAGATATAAGGGCGACCCAGAAGGCTGAGCAATGTCACCACTGCCCTCATTAGCTGGTGTTCTTAACACAGCTAGCATGCCACTTGCTTTAGCAGCAGCTCTGGCGACCCAGCGGACATTCTAGTAGTTGTTTCCTGAGGACTGAGCACCTCTTGCGGGCTCCCCTAGGCGCTGGGCTGCCTCCACGTCCTCAGTCTTAACCAGCTCTCCTCCTTTCTCCACCGCACTCACTCCTGTCTCTGCTTACTCATAGTTGGATGGTCAAAAACCTTAAGATGCAGGGGGGAAAACTGGAATACAGTGGATTAGGAAATATTTAAAAATCAATTGAAAAGCGTGAAGAAGAGTCACTTAAGGCAGCAAAAGATAAGGGTGGGTGTGGAGGAGATGGTTCAATCCATGCTTCCCTTTCTCCCTTCCCTCCCCTTTTCCTCAATAAACATTTACTGAGCATCCATTTAGGGTAAAAAGTGTTGACAGATACTATTAAAATCTTTTAAAAACCTCTTGGAAAATAATATAATTCAAGTGATTTAATAAGTATAATGATAGAAAACAAGGGGTAAAACACTTAGTGTGGCATCCAGCTGTTCCCTAATCAGTTTTGATAAGGAATGTTCAATATGATGGAAAGCTTAGTGTAACAGCGAGTAACACATACAAAGGAAGATTTCTCTTGATGGATAAATATCCTTGAAAAGGGTGGAAGGAAGGATCTTGTGATTGTAAAAGGATATAATTAATTGAAAATAGAGATGCACAATTCCAAAAATTAAAGGGCTATATTTTGCTTTATGGCCAAGTGCAAAAGGTAAACGTAATTTCCTTCTAGCTCTAGCTAAATGGTCATCATTAAAAAGTCAGAATACTGACAATAAACAGAGGTTTGTTAGTAATTGGGTAGTTCCAGGTAGAAGAAACTTGGATCACTAAACTATGGATCATTAACCCAGTAGGATGACTTTTATCGAACAGGTCCAGGCAGCACCTGTGCAGGTTCTAAGTGAGGCAAACAACCCAAAGACAGCGTGGGATGTGGCAGTGCCATGAGAGAGATGCAAGCGTCCAACGGGCCTTCAGAGCGCGAGAGGTTCCCCCGCCCGGGAGCAGGGCATGGCTCACAGGAAAAGAGTTCACTGCTTTCCCATTGCGCTTCAGCTGCGGGAGGCGACAGTCTTGGCCATGGAAGCATGGTCTGAGCCTGGCCTACTTCTGTAGCTTCTATTTCCTCTGTGTTCCCCACCGCCATTGCCCTTTTTTCAGTTTCTTGTACTAAGCTTTTTTCTTATATTGCCTTTGGATACCATTCCCTCCTCCTGGAATGCTCTTTTTAGTGCCCCATTTTTTCATCTATTTTACTTCATTTTTTACTTCCCATGTCAACCAAAGTGTAACTCCCTCAGGGAAGCCTTTTTGACGCCCCACTCCAGGTCTGCTTCCTCTGTTATAAATACTTAAGGGCTCCATTCTTTCCCTCCATTGCTCTTGTAATTTTACATCCATTAGCATGATGGATATTTAATATCTGTCTCCTCCACTGACTGTAAGCTCCATGAACGAAGGGGTAGTGTCTACTTTTGCTTGACATTTTATTTCTAGTTTCTGGTGGTTTGACATGTGTTTGACAGTGAAGACATCATGTTGCATAAAGGAGTATCTATCCTGGACCTTAAAAGAGGGCCAGGCATCGCAGCTGCCAGGGCTGGAAAGTGAGAGGAGGGCATTGGCCAGCGTCCAGGACGAGCATGCCTTTGGGGGGCAAGGGACTGACGAGGTCTGTCCTTGCTGAGCCACCCGGAAGGAAGCAGGGCCGAATTATGGAGCAGCTCACCCTTGATGGTGATGTGGAAACACTTGGAATCTTGGGATGGAGTTAGGACTGTTAGAGAAGTACTTTTTAGGACCCTAAGAAGGAATGATAATTTCACAGAAAAAATAGACCAGTTTTATTACAAGCTAATACTTATGAAAGGACTTCAGCAAATTATGTTGTTGGGCTCACAGAAAACAGTTATGTAAAATTAATATTTTCAAAATGAGAACAGATATTAAACACCAAACACCTACTATGTGTAAAAGACCATTCTGGGCTACTGTGCAGAGAAGAATAAAATGCGGCCCTTGTCTCCTTCCTGATGAAGAGATGGGGATGGGGGAGGGGAGGTGTGGGTGCTCACTACAGTGTTCAGCAAAAACAACAGAATTTCCCCAAATAAGCCTGTGAGAAAGCCACGCTCGGGTGATCAAGAACGGGATAAACGCCTACTATTTTCTATAAAGTACTGACTTCACAGTAAGCCCTAAAGTTTTTGTCTTCAATTTTCTGCATTCTGACAAGAGACATTAATAAAAGATTTAATTTAAAATTTTTTTCCAGATACAGTAAACCTGATACCATGTGTGGCACATGGTTGACTGTCATTCCCACCCAGCTCCATCCTGGCCTCCCACAGCTTTCCAGATAGCATTCCGAAGGTTCAAAAATAAGGCACATTTTACATTTGGAATAAAGGACTGACCAGCGAACTAGTTAAAAATTTTTAATATGTTTTTATTGATTTCAGAGAGAGGAAGGGAGAAGGAGAGATAGAAACATCAATGATGAGAGAGTCATTGATCGGCTGCCTCCTGCAGGCCCCCGACTGGGAATCGACCCGCAACCCCGGCATGTGCCCTGACCGGGAATCAAACTGTGACCTCCTGGTTCATAGGTTGACCCTCAACTGCGGAGCCACACCGGTCGGGCCGAACTAGTTAAATCTATAAAGAAGAGCTACTTATTGCAGTAAGTGTCAACTTCACAGAATAACTTTAGGCTCAATTGCCCAGGTAAAGCAGACGGATTATTTCTAAATAAGGATCATTCACTACCTATGAATAAGTGAGACTTGATTACTTTTTTCCAAAATTTTAATTAGGGTGCATATGAGGCATATCATGTTTTAAAATAGAGGTATTCATAGAGTCCATTAAGAGTGACATTGGTTCAAACATTTGTCCTCGAGAGAAAAAAGGCTTCATTTGCTTGCGGAAAGTCCAAGAGAGCATTTTGATAAAGGATAGATTGCTCACTTTACAAAGCTGGCCAGTCCGAAGGCGATGGGATGGAGCCTGAAATCCTGTCTGTTTTGGCGGCTGAGGGCTTACAGGGTGTCCCTGCGCAAACGAAAGCATGCAGCTCGCCCGGTCACCTGTGCCGCAGTGCTTTGCACATACTCAGCCTTTAAGCAGTGCAGCACGTAGTATGTTCTATCCTTGTCAGTGACTGAACGCTGAAGCCTCTGCGTTTTGCCCAAATGTTCCCTGAAATAAACTGTAAAAATGCAAGATGAGTTGAACCTGCATTCTGCCATGTAGAGAATATTCATAAAAACTTAAACTTAATTCCTATGAGAAATATCTTTTCGCCCTTGAAGATGTCGCCATTGTATCCGTGTTTCCTTTCAGAGATAAGCATTTATGTTGACATCATTCAGTGAACATACATGTCCACACATATGCCCCAGTAGCACACCTATTCACATACCTTCCTCGTCAGTGGAAACTTCAATGAAAAGGTTTTCATTTTCTTTGGTTAGTGCAGATTCTTCCAAACCTACCTATCTGTGCCTTTGCAACATGCATTGCTGGTGCTAATTCAGGGTATTGATTTAAATCTATTAAGCCCAGCGGAGTTCTCCGTGTCTTAGATAATGTAGTCCTAACAGATGAGGGGACCCGGGGTGCAGCTGCGAGCTGCCACTATGTCACAATTATGTTGGGATGGGATGTAACTACCTCTACATAGAGACCTGCTTCCAGATTTCCGAAGGCTGCATAAAAACGCGTGTCCTACGATAGCTACAGAATTTTGAGTAGAAGTTCTCTTAACTTTATTCTTTTTGGTTCATGTATAAAAAAAAAAATGAAGCTACATTGCTTATGAATGAGTTGAAAACATAGGCCTGGAACGCGTGCTACCTGGTTCCGATCCTCCTGCTGCTGTGTAGGTGTGTTAGCTGAGCAAGTTACCTCTTTGCCTCAGTTTCCTCACCTGTAAAAGGAGCAGCTCTACCTCTGGGTTGTTGCAAGCATACATGTGTTAATACACACGGAGCACTTAGGTTTATGCTATATACAGCATGCGCTCTCAGTAGATATCATTTGTTAATTATCTGGAAACAGATATACTGTTACTCAACTATAATGCAGAAAAATCACAGAATAAAAGTGCCTGGTTCCCGTAATGAGTAAAGGAAGACATTTATCCCCTCCATCTATTTTCCTTTTACTCTCATTTGTCATTATTTTTTACTTGGAAATGCTGAGTATGTATTTCACTAAAAATATTGCTCAGTAGCCAAATGCTATCTTCATGATCGTCAGTAATTTGACTCATGGCAACTGCAGGCAAATAAAAAATAAAAAGAAACAACACACCAAAACACACATACTAAAATAAACGTTGGGGGTTTTTCTAGGTTGTCCTGCTGCCAGGAACCCCGCTGCTTGCATACAGAAAGAATCTTATCTTTTCATTAGGAGGAAATGGGAGCACTGACATTTCCAACTCTTTTAGAAGAACCTTTCTGAGCGCGCTAGTTCGCTGGTGTCTGAGCCCTTGCACTGCCACTGCTGTGTAAGGGACATTATTTATCATCACAGTGAGTGTCATTTCAACTGTTCCAAGTTCTCAGGCTGCTTAAGATGAGTCCAGTGTACACACCAGAGGTTTAATCACACACTGCGCAATGGATGGAGCAATTGGTTATTAACATTTTGGAGGCACATCCAGCAGCGAAAGGTCTGTTGTGGTTTCCACTAAACCTCCCAGATGTTCAGTTTTTTTCCCAATTAGCTCTTTCAGATTGTGCCAGGATAAAGATTACGTTTCAGGGAAGGCTTCACAGACTGCTCTTCAGTGACATTTTTGCCTGCCTAAGACTGATCAACTTTCTCCCGTTTTTAGGTATTATTGTTTTGCTGACCAGTTTACTTTATATGAATAAAACAGTAACGATTTCTCTTATTCTGAGACCAAAGAATATGGTTATTTCTGTCTTGCTATCCCTTTTCCTGTTACAAGGCCTGTCCTGTCCTTTCTGTTTTCCCTTTCCGTCTGCTCGTTGAGTATATACTATGTGCAGAGATGTAATACAATCTTTATTTTAAAGGATCCTGGGGAGATAATGTATTGGGAGGACTGTAGTTTCATAGTCAATTATTTAACCTAGGAAGTCCTTTTCCACGTGAGTGAAAAAAGATAATAAATATTATTTATAATCTGACCATATTTTGAAATTAAACATAATACCTGGAATTTTAATAATTAGAAAAACAGGAACCTAAATGACCCTGGCTGCTTCTCCTACTTACCAAACCGACCCACATCCTGTAATGCTGCCTGCTTCAGGGGGTGGCCTGGGAAGCCTGCATTCCTCTTATAATCTGCATCACCACCCAAGTTACCCCAAATTAATATGCAATTTAAATAAAAAACAAGTGGCTCCCTATGCAAACTAAGCTTCATGACAGGTCTGCTTGCACCCCTTCCAATGGATTCTGACCATTAAGGACCCACTGTTAGAATTTCGGGAGCTGCCGTCATGCTATGTCCATATACCAATGTTAAGCCGGAGCATATAGTGACATCTTGCTTCAGTCACCTAGTGGTCATTTACTCTCCTCCTGATAGCAGTATTGCATACACTTTTCCCCTGGGCACCACCCTTATCCTCTATCTTGGCCCCTGTGTTTGGGGAGACTTGTTTCTGCTGTGATCTTGGGAATGGTTGTGATTCAGTTTTCCCAGGCAGAGCTCTGGATGCTCCTGCCCTGCCAGGGTAAATGGCTTAGCAATGGGCATGTGAGTCTTTGCCTGTGGTTCTTAGAAGAAAAGCACAACATTTTCTCTGGGTTTGAACCTGCAAAGACAGGGCTTTGGTGGCGGTGTCAGCCACCTTCCCACCTCATGGAACCTGAGCTCGAAGCCAGTCAAGAAGAAGGCACGTCCAGGAGATAGAGACAAATGTGATCCTATGGACATTATTTGAACCCATGTAAAAAACTTTATCTGAAATCCTAGGTGACAGGCCTTCCTCCCTCCCTTCCTCCCTTCCTCCCTTCCTTCCTTTTTTATGCTTAAGTTTGAGCTGAGTTGGATTCTTTTGTGTATATGCCTGAGTATGTGCAGAGTTGAATTTTCTCTCTTCCCATTAAGATTTTTAATGCTACAAAGGGAGACAGAAGAGGGAGAAAAGCAAAGATATAATATATGGCTTTCAGATTATGTTTTCCTTAGGAATAGAATAAAGTAAAAATCTAGGAAAATATTTGGAACATTATTCAACGTCACTCAATGAATTGTTGCAACACTTCAGTTCAGTGGTTTTTAGTAGGAACTGACTTCTTTAAGCACCAAGCACATGTGTTATAGGTCATGGTTTCAGTATTGATGTGGTTCATTCTTCTAATAATTCAAAACTATAGCACAGAAGTTAACCTTTAAATTTGGAGAGTGACAAGGTTTGCCAATATTTAGGGATAACCCTTCAAGACCACTCTCAACCTCTTTATTAAAATGGGTTTTGGAAATTTTTCTTTGTAATTCAAAAGTGTTCAAAGATTTGCGTTTAATTTGGTTAGAAACTTGAGCATCTTTAGGAATGTCTAGAATAGCATCCTGTAAGTGAAAGATGTGGCTCGATAGTTTGGATAGCTATAAAAGTCTTGTTTCCAAGTGGATTTAAGAAAGAATTCAGAGCCATGCTTTAACTTTAATAGTCTGAGGTCTGTGCGCTGTGCTTTTTATTGCTCTTCATTCTTTGATGTCGGGCTTGTAAAACAAAGCTTGCCTTCAACAACTACCATGTAATATTGGCCTAACTATTGTAATGGATGTTGATTCTTGGTATTTGATAAAGCTATTTATATTTAAAACTTGTTCCTTAAAGTACCACAGCGTGACCTCTTCAGGATGCTACTTGGGGCATGAGAAGTGTATTCCACTTTAAAGTTAGAAAAACTTTACAATTCTACTACAATGTTAACGAACTTTTGAAGTATCGTGGGAAGGCTCCTGGGACCCCTGGTTAGTGGTGTACTCTGACGGACCTCCCAAAGCTAAGCATGGTGCTTTTGGAAAACTTCAATGTTAAAATGTCATACGGGTTTGAATTTAACTACATGAACGTTTGTGAAAAAGTCTACAGGCTTTTGTAGCATTATTAAAACACTCATATAAACAAAGAAATTCAGACATTTTAAAGTACAGGGATGAAACAAATCAGCATCAACTATTCTCTAGGATATCATAGTAGTGGTAACACACAAGACAACTTTTCTTACGCCATGTATCAATAGCATGTTCATTTTTAGCAGTTCTATGCTTATCACTGTTTTTCCCATGGCTATTGATAAGCACTAATTTTCTTATAACTGTATGAATGTTTTTCTATACTGTGAAAGAAATGAACCCCCAGTTGTTCCAAGTAAACATCGATCTCTTTCAGACATAATTTGTAACTGAGAGATGGTGAGCTCTCCTGTCTGTGCCCTGCCCCCCTCTCTAGAATGATGGCTTTAGGAAAGCAGGCACCATGTCTGTTTTATTTATCAACATAGTCTCAGGATCTAACTGGATTCTCAATGTTTTTAAATATACAAATGAATTAATAAATATTGATTATGTTAACAGGCAAATTAATGAACAGAAAGAAATTCTTAACGGACAGGAGGGCAGAGTTTAGATGTGAAAACTTGCCTGTAGATGGACCCAAACCCTATGTTTGTCCTCTTTGTAAGAGTAGCATTGTGAAGGAATTGGCAAGAATGGCAGGGGACAGCCCTGAAGCAACGGGAACCTCAGAGCACTGTGCTGAAAGGAGTAAGCTAAGGCCTAAAAGAGTGATGACGTATCTATCCTGCAACTGGGAACTAAGTGAAACTCAAAAACTGATGGATGCAATTTCAGAAATTATCAATGGTCAGTAATAGCCGGAGGAAATTTGGAATGAATCATAAATGGGGAAAAATGGGAAAATCCAATGATCATTTTCAGTGTCTGCTTCCAAGTATGAAATGTAGTTAATGAAAGAAACTGAAATGGAGAATTATTTTTAGGTTTTAGCAGAGGGTAGTTGGAAATACACTAGAAAGACATAAAATAAAACATGAACCTAAACTTTTACGAGGCTACAGTACCCCAAAGTTAAGGAGACTTCCCCAGGAATACCTTTATTGTCACCAAGAATCTACAGTACTACATAAGGCTGCTAGTGACGGTGCCGACAGATGTTCTTACGCAGCGATGGTAGGGCTGTGAAGAAAAATTCTGTGGTAGACGGAGGCACGTGGGCCTTCATGTGTTTGTTTCCCGTTTCATGTTCTCACACAGGGCGGTCGCACTGTGTTTTAGAAGCCTGTAATGATGTGGCGGTGCCTGCAAGTGTTTGTGAGCTTCTTTACCTTTATGTTGCCTTTATAGATTTTTTTCTTTCAGGATCAGAAAGGCTGGCAGCAACTAAGGCCTTGATCAAACTGTGTCACCACTTTTCCGTCTTTAAAAATGCTTCCTCATGACTATTATATATGGAAAAGCTCTTTACATTGATGACTTTTGCGCATTGGGACTTGTACTTAACTATACAAGATGGACTTTGGAACTTTATCCCCAAATACTTTTCTTCTTTCTAATAAAATAGTGTGGTGGAATTTAGGACCTTCATTCTAGAAGTTATTTGCGACTTTTTAATGGCGAGTAGGATTGTTGTATTCCCACAGAAAGGATACAGAGGAAGTTGTCAGGTAATTACGTATAAGGGCAGCCGATCACAGATTGGTCATTTACAGAGGAAAATTAGAACTTACCTGAGAGTTCACCTACTTTAAGAAATCTATTATGACTCCTTATGCACTAATATCAATCGTTATAAAACATTTACTGTATACATTTCTATTTTTTATTCACATTATAAAAGATCAAAGTTCAGCCTGTGTCTGTTGCATTTGTAAAGAAACACTACCCAAGTTTAAATACTCAGAATTGATCTACAGTTTTATTTATAGGCTCTTCTCTGGATTTTCCAAGCCTTTTAGGAACAATGGAAGATCACAATTTTTGAATAGAGTGAAATCACATTGGTGTTTAAAATAACGAGTAACAGAACTGAGTAAAAGCTGTTGCCTCAAAGTAGCTGTTCACAGTAGTAGGGTCAGGTGCTTGGGAAAAGTGATGCATCCTGTTGTGGATCACAGTGTTTTTTGGAGAACAGCCATGGTGTTGAATAAATAAAGAAAGTCAGTCATCTGAAATTCCAGTAACGGGTCTTGTACTTTTTTGTTGTTGTTGGGAGACAATTATTTATAGGACTGAAATGTAGAAATTCATTACAAAGTTTTTGATTCTCATTTTTATTAATGACTCTTGTTAAGGCCTTGAGAAAACCAGCTGCTCGGCTTCAGAGTTCACTCAGGGAAACCATTCATAAGAGTTAATGTGGGACTTGAAGTTCAACTGTTATAATGGTCCATACTGAGGAGGCGATTGGACTCCTTTACAACAGTTGAGTTCGGTTCTTCTTTTAAACTCTTTTAAGCTATTTCAAATATAGGAGTTAAATTATCTAGTTTGAATCCTTTGTTAAGAAGTCATTTTAATCTTATTCGTAGAAAATTAGTCCTCAGACACAACACTTGTTTCCTTATATTGGTGTCTGTGAAATGTGGCAAGTCTGCAAAAATAGCAGGGTGTGCATGGGGAACAGAATCATACCTCGTAACCTGGATTTTTAGCTGTCCATACATTTTTTTGTATCATCTTTAACCATAAGGAATTTGGATTAAAAACAAAGAAAGCATATGTTTCCTAAGGGCTACACATAGGTCAGCCCTACTGTTAATTTTTGAACATTTGCTCAGAGACATTATTGATGTTATTAATATTTAATTTAAAAGACTCATTTCTAAGTAGCAAGATGGTATTAGCTAGGCATATCTAGTATATACAGGGTGGACCAAAGTAGGCTTACAGTTGTTCATATGGAAAATAATACAACAATCAATAAATAATACAAGAATAAATGCTGTGTCTTGTGTACTCACAACTGTAAACCTATTTTGCCCCACCGTGTGCAATCAACCAAGGAAGAAAACTTGGATGTGAGAGATTTTTTTTGTGTGTGTGTGTGTTTATTTCACTTTGTATAATAATACCTCCCATATTTGGAAATGCCTGTTTTAATAGATGATCCCAGGGTTGGTAAAATTATTATGCAAATTTCACATATATGCAGACACTAAGTAATAAGAAATTCTTACTGTCTCAGTTGGAATCATCAGAATTTCAGACATCCTATGCAGCTACCATATACTCAATTCCCGTTGCCTATATAGATATTTTTCCCCCAGCTTTACTGGGATATAATTGACATAGAACATTATGTAAGTTTAAGGTGTGCAGTGTGCTGATTTGATATACTTATGTATTGCAAAGTGTTTACCACCATAGCATTAGCTAACATCTCCGTCTCATCACGTAATTACCACTGCTTTTATAGCTATCTGTTAACATCCAGAAATTGGTGTGTGTGTGTCTTGAAGAAGTAGACAAGAGGCAATAAGTAAGGAGGCAAATAATCACATTGCCCTGGAGAGAGGGAAGGATTTAAGAGCTAGAGGAGAACTGTGATAAGGAGGTAGATATTTTGAAAAGCGTGGGATTAGGACTAATTCAATGGATGAAATGGAGGTAAGAAATTGCCATTTAAAAAAAATTATTATTGGCCCTGGCTGATGTTGCTCAGTGGTTAGAGCATTGGCCCAGCACCAAAGGTTTGCCGGTTCGATCCCTGGTCAGGGCAATATGGGAGGCAGCTGATCCATGTTTCTCTCTCCCCCGCCCTCCCTTCCATTCTCTCTAAACATCAATGGAACAAATACCCTCTGGTGAGGATTAACAAAACAAAGTCATTATTTTATTCCAAATAAATATTATATGTTTTTCATAAATGCTTATGTAAATAGTCACTTTGCTTCCTAAACTAGGTATATTTTCTTAGAGAAGAAAGTAATTAGAATAACTTATTTGACAAATTTGTCTAAATCCTTTAATAAAATCCTCTTTATAATGAATACCACTGTGGATATCAATGTAAAAAAAACAAATGACTTTAATCTAGATGGGAAGTTCTTACCTTGCAACAACGACTAAACAAAAGAGACTGTGATTTTCCTCCCAAAATCTGTTCTGTTTTTACTGTGTATGGAACTTCACTGACAACTTGATCATATTTTGGAACTCAGGAATTATGCTTGATTTTTAAAAAAAATCATGGAGGTATTTTCTGATTATATATATTTGACCACAATAAAATAGTATATGGGAGATATTTTAAAGATAAGTAATTAAAACTGAAGAGGTTGATTCTTTAGCCTTTTAAAAATACCACCATTGCATTTTTAATTGAATGCCTAGATCAATCAATAGTATACCAAACGCTGCAGAGTCTCATTGGGTTGTCCAAACTCTTCCTAGCAGTGAGCTGTATTATTATGAGATGCTGAAATAACCATATCGCCTGTTTAGGAGCCATGGCCACCAAAAGTTCCAGTTGACAGTAATTTCAAAGAAAAGTTCTTCTTGAATACCTGGTATTCTTTGTATTTGTAAGTTCAAGGCAAAAAATAAAATTGGATGTTTGATTTCTTGCTTTACTTACCATATGCTTGCCTAGGATAAGGGTAGGGGGTAATTGTGGAGGTTGGATTTATTAGACCAGCATTATATGTTTCATTTAAACCAAACTGAAGTATTTTCCATAATCTGAAGGTACAGCCAAAATAAAAATGAAATATTTACTTTGGGTGGAAAACTAGTGCATAAAAGAAATGCTAAATTCATGATATATAATGATAGAAAATAGAAACACACGAAAATTAATATTCTTAATATTTGAACAGAACTCACTTCAGGTTATTTTTATTTCTTTCAAAGAGTGGCTATGATTTAATTAGTAAGAAATACTACGCCACTTTAGAAGTTCTATCTGTAAATAACATTTTTCTCATAAATTGACCTAGTGATATTAAATTGGTACAAAGCTCAAAATCAGTATTTAACATTTAATGGAACGAACAAACTATTTCTGCAATTTAACTCAACATTTGCAGTAAGATGACTTGTACCCTAATGACTTGTAATTAATTTTTCTGAAAATCATATTTATGATAGTCTGCAGATTCAGGGCTTTATCTAATACATAATGTTCATTTTGAGCCTTTAATTGCATTTAAATTAAAATTGGCTTAGCAGGAAGATGAATTGTGGGAATGCATCAAACCACCCAGCATGTCCTGGAGATGTGAGCCTGAAAATGCAATTTGGTGGAGATGCGCAGAACCATTTGGAGTTCATTAATTTTTATTGTACAGGTAGTTTTACTAAAGTAGGTTATTTTCTTTGAAATTTATATTTATGTTTATGTCAATAGCTGAATATTATATTAGCCTTTACATCTATTAGAGTTTATTAACCTGGCCTAATAGAGGTTGTTCATACTGAGAAAAGAGGTAATTTGCGTTCGCCCCGCATTCCAATTTGGTGAGACTGGTGCTGTAAAAATCCATTTTTATTTTTATTTTTGGGGGGAGAGCGGGGGAAGGGAGTTTCAGTGAAGGAAGTCAAACAAGTGTCTATTCAGGTTTCAGACTCAGGACTCTGGAGGAATCTAACGTGGGCTCATCTGAGAAGATGTTCTTACTACTGACCCTCTAAGGCCTTCTAGGTGACAGTCTTTTCCTCTGTGCGAGTCTGAGGTCTGACCTGGCCACTGAGACGGAAGGTTATTGATGTGCCCCTCTGTTTGGGGTTTAATGTGCCTGGGCTTTGGCCAGCCAGCTTGTAAGTGATTCCTTAACTTGCAGATACTGCTGAGGTTATTCAATTTAATTATAATGTCACTTTACAATTATAAGGGAAAAGAGGCTTTTGCGTTGTCTAATGAATACAAATTGTCCGCAATTTGAAAATACAAAGAAATCAAAATTAACATTTGTCCCCTTTGCCAGATAATTTACATTTGCGCAACTGGTACTAATAAGTAAAATAATCCCATTACCTAAATGCATTAAACATATGTGCTTTTTATTTTGGAGACGGTGTATCATTCTTATTAATAAAATGATATTGTTGGCGTTTGCCACGCCGGACTCCCCTCCCCCTCGCCGTTGCAGGCAGCGTAATTAGGAGAGGGAAAGCTTCGGGATGAGCAAATGCCTGCTATAGCAGTGAATTATATAATTGTGGTAATGACATTCCCCAAACTCTTCGTGCCAACTGGGACGGGTTTCGGCGCGGCCTCAGTCTGCTGCAAGGTCCTGGTTTGTGGTCGGAGCGGAGAGAAGCCCACATTCATTTAACACGCGCCAATCAGAACTTGACGGAGGTATTGCTTATTTTCCCATTTTCTCACTGAAGCATGCTGTTGTAGTTTAGCCCCTAATTACTCTCAGACTGAGACGATCCAAATATCCCCATGGTGGTGATATTTTTCTGCCTGGCTGGGCCATTACGTTGTTGGCAGCCGGAGACACCAGCCTTGCGCGGCTGGAACGCTACCCCGCGCCCCCCCTCCTGCCGCCCGCTCGCGACGTTGGTCCTGCTGTGAGCTCGCAGACCCGCCCGCACCCAGGCACGTCCCCTGCCTCCGCCCTGGCCGATGGGGCCGCTGCCAGCTCGCTCTTGGGGCCAAGGGCAGGAGAGGGGGGCTCCTGAATAGAACTGCTTAATGATCTAATGGGCCAGCGCCTGCCCCGCGGGAGAGAGGGCTTATTTGTTTGCTGGTTGCAGGGAAGGTCAGGGAAATCCTTTTCAACAAAGCCTGTGACAGTGAGAGTGCGCAATCCCGCACCTTCCCCGTGTTTGAGTCACTTAATACCTTGGGCGCGCCCCGCCCCCCAGCCGCAAAACCAGGCACTTTTTGGACTTTATTTCGTTTTCAGTGTTCTCCAGATGGCAGGAAAGGGAAGCGACGAAGCTCGGGTTCGCACAATAGTTTACACCAAATGCCCCATGTCAGGGAGCTTCACAGGTATTCAGTTGTGAAGAGCGCGGTGAAGTTTGGAAATCTGCTAATGAGAGCCGAACTTTCCTATAGGGGCTATCCTACCATCGTTTCAAAGCATAGATATTTAAGCCCCCAGGGAAACATAACATCTTATGTAGACGAAATTAAGCACTTGTTATTTTTGTTTTAGAGGGATGCTTCTTAAATGCTTTTCCCAGCTGATCTTTTCATCTGTAACCACAAATAACTGTTTACTATAGCATAGTGGGAAGTTTTAGATCAAAGCTTTTGATCAAAAAGTTTATATAAAGAAATAGGTACAAAATAGGTAGTGGCGTAATATTGTATTAAAAGTACTTGAATTATAATGCTAAAGACAACATTATAAGAAAGAGTGTTCGGCTCTCTGTCTCTGGCAGTTTTCTTCATATCCTTGGTAAACAGCGCTAAGAACTGTGAAGTGGTTTCTTAGATGGAGCAGGATCATTGAAATTGTAAAAGAAAACATATTGAAAGGGGAAAAAACCCCTTAGGTTTGCCAGCAATCACACTAGAAATTTGGTGAGAAATTACCTGACTAGAAGAGATGTGGGTTAAGCCGTGGAGCGGCCAACTGCTACCAGAGCCTACTTCTATTGAGATGTTTATTCAAACAAAGAAATCATCAAACAATAGTTTTTTTTCCTTCTCTTTTTTATATTTTCTGAAAAAGGAGTAGAGAAAGCAGGGCAGGTTTGTCCCTCTATGTCACGGTTCACCTGCCCTGGAGGTGGAGGGTGGGGAGGCTTGCAGTCTGCTCACTCAACTGTATTTGACTAGGGCCGTCAGCCCCTCAGCTTTCACAAGCATTGAATATGTAAAAAAATCTTTCCAAGAAAGTGTAAATTTTAACTGGGCTGTTTCTGGTTCATATTTAATGCTGTTTAAAAAGCTTCAAGCATGTTGATGCAAGAGACTCTGGGATATGTGGGCTGTGCAGCTCAGTGGAGGTGTCAGTGGATGTGTGGTCCCAAGCAATTAGGATAAGGAACTGTTGGTACAGATAATTTCTGGATAGCTAAGAAGGCTGGGGTATTTCGTCAAGCAACCTTAAATTAACCTTTTTCTTCAAATAGGCTGGCTGTGCCTAGAGCATGACTTTTCTATTGGGTGCTCCACTTTAAAGGACCTTCTTTTATGCCAAGTTTAGGCACTGACTTCCTTTCAAGGACCCCATATCTATTGCTTGATTTTAAAAAATGGGCAGCAAAATGTTCTATAAGAACAAATTATTACTGTGATTAACATGGTGACAATTATTTTCTGTGAGCCTGCCTTCCGCGGGCGTGTTAAAAGGCCAGCGCTCGGGTAGCGATGGCGTTGGGGGAAATTGTTGCCCATTTCCCCGTAAGAAGTGCTTGCCCTGCGGGGGAGAAGGGTCTCTCTAGCACCCACAGCTCCAGCTGGAAACGGATGCATGGTGATGCACAGACCATCACCGCCTTCACGCCTTTGGTATGATCTAGTTTGTTTTTGCTTTTACTACTAGAAGAACAAAGAAAGAAATATAGCCATGAAATATATGGAAGTGTGGCCTTCGGGTGCTTGAACTTACTCTTTCCTCAAGCTAACATGTAGCGAACGAAGAGGGCGATATCCACGCGTACACATCTCACCCATGATTGGAGTTTGGAGATGTTAAATGACTACTTTCTACAGATAGCCTGTAATGTCTGGAAAAGTGGCCCACATGTCTTTCTCAGTGGGTAGCCTCAAACTGTATAATGCATAGCATCTTAAAAAGTGTGGCTTAAAAGAGAGCTGGTTTTCCTTGGTGCCAAATTTCCCTGCATAATGCATTTCCAGAAAATTACTGGGGGATTTCCTCCGAGGAAAGTGAGGATGGGGGGAAAAGAATTGATAAAAATGAGTAGAGAGGAAGACAGACCCTCACATATTGGAGAACAGATTCTGTAGTCCTGGGAGCTGGCAGAAATGTTAAGTGCTTTTCACAGTCAACATTCAAACAGATTATCAGATGGCATATTTCACCCTGTTGTTACTTTAAATGAAGTGACCATGAAATCAACAAATCTGCTGTCAGGTGCCTGTCACTAAGATAGTTCTTCCTGTCACACATGCCTCACATAGCAGGTAATGTGTTTTTAAGAATCAGTCCTGTGTCACCTCATCAAGTCCTTGTTAAAAAGATGAAATAAGACGGATGGTGTTGTCTTCCATGGAGTTGACTGGAATTCAGTAGAATGAAATGTACGGCCCACAAAGAAATGCTTCAAAGAGAGCGAGCCAGGAACTAAGAATCGCTGTCTCTTGCTACCCTCTTATGGGCCTTTGCGTGTATCCTTAGGATCACTATACACTTTTTCTTCTTCATTAAATTCTGGACTTAAAATCAATTAGATCAGAGCTTGAACTCAGTGAGGAGGGCTAGATGACTTGTTTGCACCACCCAGCATGTGATTCTGCAGAAGGGAATACTAACACGAAGCTGACAGAGAACCTCTGGGACGCACCTGCTTTCCTTCTTAGAGGAGAGAGATTAATTTATTCAGTTTAAGAGGCGTCTCACAGTATTTTTGTTGAGTTCCCTTACTGCATTTCAGGATATTTTCTGGACCTTTGTTACGTCATCGTCCTGTTTCAGCTTTCCTTTGGCAAGATGCTCTTGAGTATTTTGAAAGGAGAATGGGAAAAAAAGAAAAAGGTCAGAAATCCAGTATAAACCGTGAACATATTGAAAACCATATGAACAGCGCAGTAAGCACCCGTGTCTCAGTTTGCATATTGATTGGCTATGGTTTTTGTTTAATCAAAAGCCTTATTTACACAAAGAATGCGTTGTATGTGTAAGCTTGGCCTGGTACATATTGGCCATAAGTATGATTTAGTTTTTGTAAAGCACCGGTACGAGCATCATGACCTACAACTTCTAATGGGGATCATTGATGCTTGAGGCACTAGGTTCTTTGAATACTACCAACTTTCTTTCATCTGGATCCAGTTTATACAGCTGATAGATCATTCTGTGTCTGATTTTGTCATACGATCAAAGTCAAAATAGCAGAATGTGAGTTGAAATACTGGGCCCTTTTTATTCATGGGTGCGTGCATCCAGCCCACCCATCCAGCTCTTACTGAGTATTTATTATGGAGCCATACCAAATTGGTACAATAAAAAAAAGACAATATCAGTATCTGCTTTCTAGGCATTGAGTCTGGTGGTGGAGACACACAAATTATTAAAACCCAGGGGGAAGTGCTAAAGGTGTAACGTGGTCTGAGAGAGACGGGGAAGACTTCACAACCAAGGTGCCATTGAGAGGGATCTTGAGTAGGAGTTCGTGAGGGAGACAGTGAAGGGGTGGGTGGAAGGGCATGACTTTGGGAGAAAGTTGGATAATCTGGTTGGGCTATAACACAGGAAGATTATGTTCCAAAGACTTCATTTTTGATTGGTCTGGAGAGGGAGGCTGCCTTAGTACAACATTAATGCATTTGGTGAGTTGAAATACAGCAATGAGAACTGAGGTCACATTTTAATATGGTGTCATTGTGGGAGAATATTGAGCTATTAACAAATCAACCAAAGGTCTTTTCAGATACGAAGTCTTCAGAAAAATGGCTGCTGATTATTATTCATTGTTAATCTTGCTACAACTATTATTTTTACTTCCCATTGATGTTTATGTTTAGCATTGGTCCTTTCTCTTAGCCATCTCTAGACTTCCATAGATGAATTTCTAGATAGTCTTCCCCAGGTTGCATTTGTAATGAGACTTGCAGTTTTCTTCACACCTCCTTACAGCTTGGTTGATAAAAATCACAAATTGGGGGTGTGTTTGTGTGTATGTGTAAAATATTCAGCTAGATAATCACACCTGTGGGCTCTTGTAACAGGAGTAATATATTTTATTTTCTCTAAATTGCTGTATTTTAATTACTATTTAGATTAAAAAATGGCAACATTGAGTTGGCATTTTTACTGCTTAAAGCTCTTGAGTGTAGAAATATCATTTGTTGTTTCAAATGACCTGATCATGTCTTCTGTATTATTTTTGAAATGTATTACCCATCATGGAGTAGGCTGACAAGTATATTTTCCTTATGCTGTGGTTATTGATTTTTCCAGCCTTTGAAGTGAAGCTTCATACTCAAATGTGTGTGGGATAATTAGTATGTTTTTCAGATGTTGTGAGGACGATTGAAACAAAATCAAATGGAAAAATAAAAGCCTTTAGATACATATACAGACAACTTCTGGGGGATAAAAGAAGCTGCTTATAATTTTATTAACTCATAGGCATTTGAGTTTATGATTTCCAATTATTGGTCATTACATGTAGGATTAGGGTAGTTGGTCCTTTAATTACAGTATCTAGAATATTCTGGTATCTTAATGTGTTTATTGGGAATTGTGGAACTTGCTTTTCCGGTCCTGAAATGAGCTCATGAAAATGCATGACTGCTCTTGTCATTCGAGGTGGCAGGGGGTGTTTTTGGCAGTACAGTAAGTTTTTCCCTAGAAAGAATAGCTGGGATATAGCAGTGAAGTGTCGGGATGCATGGAGATCAGATTAAATGTATTTGAATTAGTATCTCTATGGGTTTTATATCTCAAAGTCAAAATAGTCATTCTCATCAGATAAAAATATTCTTGACTGGAGAAACTCTGGTCCAGAGACAATCTATCATTTGAATCCGCTGATTGTAATATGAAAGGATATTCAAGTTGTAACACACTGGGAGTCAATGCCGTATCCCAGTGGTTTATTGAATCACAGTGCCATCTAAAGCGATCCTCTAAGAGCAAACCAGTCAGAATAAGTTTCTAGATACCTACTGCCAGGGCACCTCTCTGTGGCGCAATTCCCGCTGGTGGAATTTATAAATGAAATGCCTGCCCCACTCTTCATCCAGACAGTGTTAGTTTCTGAAGTATAGAAGTCCTTGCTGGAAGGTGCTCTTATCTTTAAGGTCCTGTGAATAAAAAATGATGGCAGTGTTATAACCGAAGTTCAGTGCATATGCGTGCCTGCCGTAGCTGGGACATCAGTAGGAATTTACAGCTAAGGGGCCAATTGTAATTACTTGATCTCATCCCTGTCATTGCTTAAAGTCATCAGAACTTTAAACTTGAATCACTCTACCATGTCAGACCTGGGGGATTAATCCTTAATAATGAGCAATTACTAGAGGCATCATTCCAGAGAAGCATGACCACTTTTAGTTTTGAAAAGTAGGAATCTCTATAATTGTGATATGATGTTTTTATTTAAGTGTTCCTTTAGGTCATATTTGCTGTTTTTAACATTGTTTCTCTTTTACCTTTCAAACATTGCCCATAATTTGACGAAGTCTGCTCAGGGTCTGCACAGGCAATGTTTCCAATACATGTAGCCTGAAGTACCGCATTTTTCTTGTTGCTGATTTATGTTATTTGACTGTATCCTGCCCTTTTTGTTTCTCTTAGGTCTCAAAATGTTATATATAGTGTTATTTGACTAAACTTCATAGACCACTTTGTAAATAAGTGTCTGATTATAGGTAATAGGTAAAATCTTAGGTAAATCCAAACAGTTAGGGATTATATGTTGAATATAAACTTGGTGACAGGGACACAGCATATCCATATTGATATGAGTACTTGTTTTAAATAACAGATTTCCAAAACTTGTTAATTATTAATTAATGTTACTTTGCTATAGCGGAAATAGCAAGGCTTTTGATTTCCAATTATTGGTCATTACATGTAGAATTAGGGTAGGTGTTCCTTTAATTACAGTGTCTCTTTGGAATATTCTGGTATCTTAATGTGTTTATTGGGAATTGTGGAAAGAACACAGAACGGAGTCAAAATATTATCTCCTCTCCATTAGGTGTGTGATCTTGAACAGTTTATCTAAACTCTTGGACCTTCAGTCATCCCCTCTGTGAAATAATGATAATGGCATCTACGTCTAAGGTTGGAATAAGAATTAGAGATAATACATATGAACTACCTGACACATAGTGAGGGTCAATAAATGGTGGTGGTTATTATTTAAAATTACTGCTTCCCACTGGCCTCTAAGTAAGTATTAAAAATACTCTAATTGGATGATAGAATATCATCTACATATAGCATATTTTCTGTCCACGTGATGAATGGTAAGTCTGCAGCAGAAGACTGAAGACATTGAATGGATTCCAGTAAAGCTGGACCTGTGGTGCTAACACAATTTGAATGATAAGAAAACATTCTGATTTTACTATTTAATCATTAGCAGTATTTGGCTTGGTTTGTTCACAAACTCAAGCCAAATTTAATGGAAAAGGAAACCTGCTTAAAATAAACCACCAGTAAGAAGTAATATCTCTACACATTCATTTTAATCATATGGCTTCTATTACTTGACAAATATTTGTTAAAGAACTAATTAGAAATAGAAACCACAATCTATGCCTCCATGAAGTTTATAATCCACTATAGAGAACAATATTCCATGAAAGAGCTCAAGAACAAGTTCATGGTGTAAAATGGCAAGATAACATGAAGAACTATATATATAATTATGTTAATATATGTATATATATATATATATCACACACACACACGTGCCAAAGGGATATGAATAAAGGAGATTAGACTGCACAGTAGGTTAATGTTCAGATGCTTCTTGGAGGAAATAATTAATATTCTTGGCAGATAGGAAGGAGAAAGGAAAGCTATGAAAAGGCATGTTGCTGGGTTGTCTCAAGGAGCCAGAAAACAAACACCCGTCTGGAATTTATGGGAAATATTGAGTGAATTTGGGAAAAATTATGAAAATGTGCATGAAAGATTTTTGTTTACTAATGACAGTTTTTTTCAATAGATGATATGTAGTAGTTTTACGTTTTTGAGCAATGGGTAGATTCTTTATTCATCGTGTGTATACCAACATTGAGGATGAAGTCATTAAGAAGCATTGGGGATGTGAAATGATAGGCAGGTAAGAGAGCAATAAAACTAGGTACGTGTGCTTCAAGTGAGAAATTTTTGCATGAGAATAGAGGAGTTATGTTCTGGCAGAAGTGGAAGCTAAGCTACCCTTAGTCCTAGGCAGAGATGCGTGCATGTGTGTGTGTGTGTGTGTGCATGTGGGTGTGCATGTGTGTGCATAGTTTCATGTGCATGCGTGTGTAAATGGGTTGAGAAGGTAGTAGTGAGAGAGATAAGTAGCCTCCATTTAGAAGGTTTGTAAAAGAAGCAGAGTCCTGCAGGGGGGTAGAGGGAGAGCCAGGCTTCAGTTAGAGTAAGTGGTAAAATGTATGTTCTGCACAAGGTTTAGGGTGAAGGGATTTCATTTACAAAAGAATGGATGTTAGAGGAAGACTCACCAGTGGGAAAAGCCATGGTGGGAAGCGAGGTGGGGTGAAGAGTGATGATCCATAAAGGAGTGAGAGTAAGAGTTGACAAGAGGGACTTGATTTTGAATCTTGTTTAGAATTCTGGAAGTGAAATATGTGCATTAGGTTTTGTGGCCTCAAGGTTCCCAGCTATGACATAGAATTATTTAGTGCCAGACAGAACTGGCTAAAGGTCCCAGTTTGTGACAGTCCCTAGTCTATTCGTTTATAACCTCAATATAAAAAGTTAAATTATGCTTCCTTTTTTAGTTTTAAAGAACACATTCATGTGAGAAATGATCTTTTCTACATTAATGCTTAAAATTTTCTCTAGTCTTTTAAATAGAATTAGTGATTCCCAGAATCATCTAAAAGAAAGCAGCTCACTGAGCATTTCTGTTAACATATATCAGTTATCTCAACTGCAAAATTGTGCGTCAAATTTTAGCCCAACGAGTCAAAGTTTGCACAACAGGATGAAGTCTGTAGATTTTTTTCATGCATGGGCTTACGTATGGAGTTCTCTCCTGAAATATGTATCACCCTGCAAGTGGAAAATGTATTGATCAACAATAGATACATTTCTATTTCTAGTGTTACCAGGATTTGACTGCAAAGCAGATCACTGAGGGCTGGGGTGCTTATATAGCATCCTGCAGACTCAGAGAGGCTCTGGCCCTGCAGAATCATAAACTCAGACGACAACCCTGTAGATACTACCTTTAAGCCCCAAATAATTTCCCTTTGTCTCTGGACATGGGACTCTATATTAATTTGCATGACTGTACTGGTCTCAGTACTCACTAGTAAAATAAAGTTAATCCATTTTACATCAGACAAACCCTTGGTGCATTGTTTCTCATCTGGACTATTGAATGTCAAGAAGAGAGACACATCTGATCTTGAACTATCACTAGAAAGAAGTTGTGGGTTCTTGTGCATGCCTTAGCATAAAGAAAGCACGACATGTATTCTTAGAGCTGGAAGGGATGCTCGAGGTCAATTGCTTGCTCTCTAATCTGAAACAGGAATCCCCTCCTCAGTACCCCCAGGGGTGAGCCGGAAGGGCAGGTATTGACTCAGTCTGAGGAAAAGCAGCCATAAGAAGATCTCAGAACTGTGAGGGACTGAACTGTGGTGCCGTTTTTCAAGCACAGCCTGAGAAATAAGTGTACGAGCAAGTTTGATTCAAACACTGCAAATGTTCCCTCTAAAATTCTGTAAAAACATCCCAGTTTGACGGGGTTTCAGGTTCTGTAAAGGAGTAAGAGGAAAAAAAAATAGAATTTTAACCTTCTGGAGGATTTAAGTAAAACAGGTTGCAATGGAAAATAAAACAGAGCAAAATACTGAAGGCCTAGCTTTCCCTTTTGAGAGCATCTGACAATGATGAGTGAAGGCCGGAGCGGATCACTGCGGTGCGATGGGGACTCAGCTGCCGTGTGCCGTGGCAGGAGCGCTTCCTCGCGGCAGCCCACCGCGCTGAGAACGCGGCGTCCCTAGGCCCTGTGCCCACGGTGGCTTTCTCACAGCATCTCTGTGAGGTACACGTTCGTCTCATCCCATTTTAAAAATAAGGAAACTGAGGCTTAGCAAGGTCAAGTAGCTTGTTTAAAGTCACATATCAGTGACTAGAAGGGTAGGATACAAACTCAGGGCATCAGCTCCCAAATACTGTATGTGAACCTTTAACCTATAAGAGGAAAAAGCCCCTCATTCCTAAGCCATGCATATGGAAGCGTGCAAGAGTAACACGTTTTACCGTATGCCCCAGCAATTCCACTTCTGGGTGTAGAACCAAAAGGATCGAAAGCAGGGGCCTGAAGAGATACTGACACACCCGTGATCACAGGAGCACTGTTCACAAGAGCCCAAAGGTAAAAATCAAGCCAGGTACCCACTGCAGGCGAATGGATTGACAAAGGGGGGTAGGTGCATACAGGGGAAGAGTATTCAGCCTTAAAAGGAAGCACTGACACATGCTGGAACATGGGTGAGTCTTGAGTGACATAAGCCAATCACAAAGCGACAGATGCAGTATCGTGCCACTTTATGAGGAACCGAGAGGAAATTCATAGGAAGAGAAGGCAGAGTGGTGGTTGCCAGGGGCTGGAGGACGGGGGGATAGGGAGTTGTTTAATGGGTATAGAGTTTTAGTTTTGCAAGAGGAAGAGAGTGCCGCCGATTGGTTACACGGTGATGTACTTGGCACTACTGAACTGTACACATAAAAATGCTAGCGATGGTAAATTCATATTATAGTTTACCACAACTTTAAAAAGTCATGATGTGAACAATTTACCTTCAAATGTTTGCCAAAAATGTGTGTGTGCATATTTATATTTAGAGATTGAGCAAATATTGCCATATATTAATAATTGTTCAATCTAAGTAGAAAGTAAATGGGTATTTACTATTTTTTTATATACTTGAAAATTTAACAATGAAATTTGAGGAAAATGTTCAGTTATAAGAGACAAAAATGATTCCATGCTTTCTTTAAGCATTAGTCAAATATCCTTTAAGCTACAGCTTAAATCCAACATCTCCTAAGACATTTTTTTGACTATACTAGTTTCTACTGACTTCTTTTTCTATAAATAACAACACTTAGAACCCACTTATATCCTCCAATTTTATTGTGTGCATTTGTTTTATCTGTTGCTCTGTAGCAGAGTAGCCCATAATAAGTGGCTTCAAACAGCACTGATTTAATATTATTCACTCTGTGGGTTGCTGGAGAGGGATCCGCTGGCCTCCCGCAAGGCTGTGTGTAGGGCAGCGCTCACCTGGCGCAGGGGCGGAGGCGGTCAGAGTGCGTGAGTTTCCCGCACGTTGCTCCTCTCCTTGGCCAGTCAGGGCTGCTTCAAGCAATGCGGGTCTCCAGGTGGTGAGGCTTCTCCCACGGCCGCTGGCTTTCACTAGAGCAGAAGTGGCAGCTCCTGGCTGCTTCGAGGCTAGGCCGAAGCTGCGCAGCGTCACCTCTGCCACTTCCTGGTGGCCGGAGCGGGTCACAAAGCCTGCCTGCACCCAAGGGAAAGGGAAACACACTCCCCCCATTTCCCCTTCTTTGCTGCTGTTCACACCTATTGATGGGAAAATCAGCAGAGAATTTACAGCCACCGTTAATCCAGTTTGAAGCACTGGTCAGTCTGTCTAGAGCTATAATAGAGATGACGTAGTGATCTAGAGGCAGTCCTTGCTCTCTTTCATGGGACAATTGGGTCTTATGAAAAAGGAGACGGAAGTTGTCATGTATTAAGTAACTGTGAGGCACAGTGCTAGTTACTGTCCTTAACAAAAAATTCTATGGTAGAACTGTTATTATTTCTAAGAGGTTAGGTAGCTGAGGCTCCATGGGGTTAAGAACCTGCTGACCCAAAGTGTACAAAGTAGAGAAATTCACCTCTAGTCTGCTTGGCTCTTTCCTCTTGACTTGGTGCTTTACATGGAAAAACAAATAGCCCCATCGATTTCAAAGGTCCTTTGTAGTTGCACAGCCCTCCTGACCAGATGGTCTGCAGTGGAAGGCATTGTCATACAAAGCCCTGCCCCTCAGCACCTCCTGTCCCTCCCACACCATTAATACGCCCAGGAGTGTCAGCCAGTGTTTCGTCTCCATGCCTTCATCACCCCCTTCCTCAGAAGCTTTCCATCTATTGGGGTCCAGCTGTGTCACTTCCTTTGTGAAGCGTACGTCTCCCCTGCCTGAATTCCTGGGCGCCATCGGCACACTTTGTGAAACCCTCTGACACAGGCGTTTCCAACTGGGGGCGGAGTTTCCCAGAAGACATTTAGCAGTGTCTAAAGACATTTCGGGTTGTCACAGCTCAGGGGGTCCCACTGAAATCCAGTGTGTAGACACCTGCTAAACATCCTGTGATGCTCAAGAAACCCCCTCCACCATACACACACGCATACACACACACACATCCCAAAGAATTATATGGCCCAAAATGTCAACAGTGCCAAGGTTGAGAGCCTTTTTCAGATTCACTTGTTAGTTGTTAAGTGTGTGCTTCTCCTGATAGGTTAGTAGCTTTTTGTGAACATGTTTTATTTTTTATGTTTGTGTCACTATTGCATGGCATATTGCAGGGACTTGGTAAGTGTTTTCTGACAAAGAATCAAAAGCGGTACCTTATGGGAGGAATAGCTAAAGTGGGATGGGGGTGAGGGAAAGGGAGGTTCCTTCCCACTGTGACTGGCCGATCAGGAAGGGCTCTGTGGAGGAGGTGGGGTTGGAGAAGCCTTTAAAGGAAGGGTAGAGTGTTGAGCGGCGAAGAGACCTTTAGGGCAAAGGAACAGTGGGAACAGCATTTGGGAGAAGGAAGAGCAGTGGACACTTTGGTAAGAGGGTTGTCCAGTGAGGCTGGAGCACAGCATGTGTGGGGGAAGAGTTTAACGTGGGGCTGGGAATTTTGGTTTAGAGTCACTGCCTGGAGAGGGTGCAGTACTGTAACCAGTGAGGAGACTTAGCAGGCTCTTGATTGTGAGATGGGCCGGGTTGTTCTTAGGAAGACTGCTAAGGTAACAGGGTTTTAGAGACAAGAGATACAGACTAGTTGGGCAATCATTGTTCTAGTTCAGGTGGTGAGTATCTCCTCAGAGATGATGCCATTAGAGGCCAAAAGCAGATTGTGGACACAAGATGTGATTTCCTTCCCCAAGTAGATGACAAGCTGGATAAGGACAGGAACAGGGATTTCTACATCTGTGTCACCCACAGCACTTCACATGGCAGAGGGAAGCATGTAGAATACATGTTCACTACATGCATGAAGCAAATGTAATCAAGTGAGACTGATTTCCACATGTAATTTGAGAAGCTAATCTCTTTCATTTTGGAAAACAAAGCATATTCTAGTTGATTGACTAGCATTTTGTTAATTGGATGATCAGTGGTGAGATAGGAGACCACAGTTTGGAGGATTGAATCAAGAAGGGCTAGAAGGACCTCTGGCTTCTCCAGCAGGCGTGTCCATGCTAACTGCTTTCCCTGCCCTGCCAACTGCAGAGAACTTGGCTCTCAGAGTGATGCGAAGCACCCACCAAGATGCATTTCCTTCACCTTCCTGTATTTGTTTTGTTATCAGGGTTTTGCACACCTCCCCTAGGGTGGAAAAGGTAATTAAATTTTACTAGAAAATGCTTCCTACCAGACATCAAGCTTCATGGGGGAATAAAAGTAAATAATAGATAGCAAGGAATATCAACCAATGATTAGAGGCTGTCTTGCTTAATTAGTTCAAATAACTTCAAGGCAAGATTGTGGAGATTGGTAGATACTTGAGAGTTGACCAGTACAGGATGGGGTTTAAAATGGGATGGAATTCATCCTCAGGAGGTGGTGTGGGCTGGGCAACAATGGAAGGCAGAGTGTTCTGGGCATTTTTGTTTTTTCAGTAAGTCCTGAGGTAACCTGGTTAGGCATATCTTTATTTACATTCTCTAATCTCATTATGAATACATGTAGAACAACGTGGTCCTTACACCCTGTTTGTGGGAGCTTGAGGGTTAATGTAGTTCATGTCTGTAGGCATAACAACACAGCAGAAAGAGAGCACTGGGTTTGACTCTAGCTTTGTCAGCTTCTACCTGGGTCACCTTGAGCAGGTGACTTGTCAATTCTCTACCTTAGTCTCTCAGCTGTAAAATGAAGATAATGATTGTTCCAACTTCCATGTGTGGGTTGATGTAAAGCTCTTAAAAGACAGCCAACCACAAATGCAAAAGAATGTTGAATATAAACTGTAATTGAAAAATAAATTTTAAAAAGACAGCTGAGCACAAAATAGATGCTCAACAAATGTAAGTCCCTGATATAAAAAACTATTATTATTATTTTATTTCATTAGATAGATATATCATACATGAGTCAGCACATAAATAAAACTGTCCAATGTCTGAAATGTCCTTAAGATACAAGCAAAACCTAGCATTGTTATCACTCTCCCGAACAAAAATTAGATCATGTGCTTTGAAAAAGAAGGATTTTGGCAGGTTGGAGGGAGCAGGCGTTCCATAGGTGCTGACAAGCCTACAAGAGTAGAGAAGAGCCAGTTAGGTTTTCTGAGAGAGCAAAGGAGCCTGGCCTTGCCAGAGATGGGGTTGCTTTGCAGAGCAGTGGAGAATATGAGCCCTCTGAGCGCCAGGACTTTATGCTCCCCTATTGGCTCCTTAGTAGAGGGTCATGGACATGGTAGACGCTTAGCTAAAGGTGCATTGATTAAACTTTACCAAGAATGATGAAAATTACTGGTAGTGATAAAAATCAAGATGTCTTTCAGAGAACTACAATGCCATCAGGGCTGGATGCGCTGAAATGCTTCTAACTCCCATTGCTCCTTCGTTACCCTCTGAGTAAGTGCATTTGGCCAGGTTGACGTTCTGATCATATGGAAGCATAATGGTTGGCTTTAATTTTTAATCTGTATACTGCCTTCCAAATTATACACTTGGTAGTCAGATCTTCTTTTTGCATTCTTGGGGAGCAGTTATGTTCACATTAATTATGTTATATAACTGTGTATATACTGTATATATGTACGTATATGTACTTTTCATATTCCTATATACACCATATATGTATGTAAAGGGAAAGGGTTTCTTAAACAAAGTTTTAAAGAAGGCTGTCACTGAGGCTCCTTTGTCTTTTCCCTTTAGCTAAACATCCAGCCATTTTATTCCTGTTCACATTGGCCTGTGCTGTGTGCCTGTGTGTATCTAATCCCAAACCGACTGTTCCTATGAGCTAGCAGCACTTGATAGGTAAGACTCCGATAGGTGAAATAACAAACGTAAAGCTGGATAGAGCCAAAGGAATGACTTGGTATGGTGAAATTTCAAGTTGTACAGGAGGTATTTTGGGGTAAGACACCCTGCCCCTCAGGAGGCATTCTATTTGAATCAGGGTAACATAGGTATTTTCTGCCTATTTGTATATCTGACCCACTTGATTAAAATCAAAAGATTTGCCTGACGTACCTTGAACTAAAAATTCTGCCTACAAACTGAAGTGTTTTATTACTTTATTTCGAACCTTGCTATCACTTATCTCTACTAAAACCTAGCTCCTCAAAGACAGGGGCTCTTTCTGTATCATCTGTGTGCCTGGCTTATAATAGCACCTGGCGCAAATAGGTGCTTAATTATTACTTGTTGATGGAATGCTTTCATAATGCATGAGGCTCTCCAAGGCTGTTCACCCAAAGGTCTCTCCTGGATCTATCTTTTTTAAACCAAATAGCCAGATGGACGTGGAGCTAGTGTCTCATTTACCTGCACATTCCATCCACACCCTTGTACCTCCCCTCCCAGCCTTACAGAGTATTCATTAATATTGGTGCAGACATGAAGAAATAAATAACTTCATAATGGAAATAATCTTTTCCCTTCCTATTGGGTGTCTTGATACTCTGAGAAAAGTGGCTGATTGTTGGCTATTAAGAATATCAAATAAGTAGGAGAGGGAAATTTTTGCTGAAATACTCAGATCAATCCCAAACTTTTACTTCGCCTCTCTCAGGCCCTGAGAACAGGGCCTTGTTCAATAAATAGCTGTTAATTGATGAATGCATGGAAGAGGGTCGCGCTGGTAGGTTTTGCTTCCTGTAGCATTTTCATGGGGCATCAAAGTATGAGGAATTGCATAAATGTGGACACTTCAAATCAGGGCAAAGGGAAGTGGCGGGAAAGAGCTCGTAGGGTGTGAGCAGCACTGGCTACATCACTCCTTGCGGCCATTTCTGAAGCATCGGGACAACTGCAGGAAGCAAAGTTTATAACTCCGTTCGCATTAAGAGTCAATACTGTATACATTTGGGGGACAAAAGGCTTATGCAGTTATTTAGTAAAGATAAGAATGCCGTGGCTTGATCAATCATTCTGGGATAAATTACCCTGCCTTTGTTACTTCTCAAGGCAGGCAGGTAACAAGTCCTCTCCTTTCTATGTAAGCCTCCTATCCAGTCCTGATTTAATATTCCCACTCTGTTTTTGTAATTAAAACATCATTTATACTGAGAATAATTAAGACAACTGTACATTTGATTTTAAAATCAGTTTTGAGTATTGTGCCTTGTCAAGCTACAAGAATGGTTCCTGCAGCTTTTACAGTGGAGCATTAAGAAGCAGACAGTGACCGCAGGCACCTGAGTGGAAGGTTTGACAGTTTGATAAATTAGGAATGACACTTGCCAAAATGGCTGTCCTTCCTGCCGTCCGCCAGCGGAGCATTTGCACACTGTTAATTGAATTGGCAATTTGTGTAACAGCGCCTGCCCCTGAGCTTTTGTAACGCCGGATCTGCCATTTAACTCTGATAATCCAGGACTTGGGAATAAAGAAGAAAAGCTTCACATGATATTACTGCAGATTTAAAATGACAGTCGGGGACCTTGTTGCCAATTTCCCATTAAATGAGAAATAATTAACAATAGCAATAACAAAGTCTTATAAAGCTGGAAAGTTAAATTGACTTTTCAGCACTAGTATCGTACAAAATTGCTTCTAGTGTGGTTATCGGATTGCCCTTTCAAGATTACATACCCTAAATAGTATCACATGATGAAGCAAACATGGGATGTTTTGCAAGCTAACCTGTTTTATTGCTGTGAAAATCTTCTGATTATCTACAGGGATTGTATTCTCATTAAGAATTTGTTTAATGCTATACGATTTCATAGAGATAGAGGCCTTAATGAAATAAGAGATTCTTATTTCCCTACTTTTGCTAGTAATTTAATTATAGATGCAACAAAATGTGAACTACAGCTAAGCAGTGTCAGTTCTAAGTTTCACAGAGCAGTGTGTAGCTTTTTGTGGTGTCCTTTCTTGTGCTTCCCAGGGTTTGGAAAACTCCCGAACACTTGTGTGTGTGTGTACATGCTACCATCATATTTGGAATAGTGGTTTAGACCAATACAGATCCCTGGCTCAAGACTCTTTTAAAAATTTCAAAATACGTCAAGTTTCCACAGTTCCCAAAGCCATGAATGCCACACAGTTCATCACTGTTTTTTATTTAGTTCTGAAGGTCAAAGCCTTTGGGGTGGTATTGCATGAGTCATGTTAGCCTGGACGTGGACGGGGTGCGATTTACCATCGGGCACAGCCAGCACTGTGGCGTGGGGGCGGGGGCTCGGTAAGGAGCGGGCAACGCATCGGCCAGAAAGGTTTGAGGAGCCATTTCCATGGGAAAAGATTCCCCTTTACATAGGTTTTAAAGTTAATTTTTATTATAGACTCCCAGTGCACAAGCGTAGTTATACTGATGTCCATGAAAGTGCTTGATCAAGACGGGAGAACAGAGTGTCCTAAGATATCGAGGATATTCAAGAACAGGGTGAAACCTTCAATTTTACTGTGGTTAGAAAATTAGATGGTCTCCGCTCTGTTTTTCAGAATTTGCTTTCCTGGACCAATAAGTGCATTTCGTTAATTTACCGTGATGTGATGACAGGCTATAGGAATGGGAGTCCCCGGATAGTGGGAAATGGGGACTGTCATGCTGGATAGAGATGTGCGCTTTTCTTTGGAGCGGGTTTATCTGAAGCCTGAAGCTCTGGTGACTGCCAGGGGGAAAAGCAGGGACAGTCTCACAAGCATTAACAGTTAGGCTCAGGAGGGAAGCAGGCGTCAGTGGAGGCGACGGTAAAGCAGAAGAGACTAGAGGAGAGAATAGGGGTAGGATGTGGTGGAATTGAACTAAAAACAAAGGACACTGTGTGGACCCAGAACACCGTAGCTCTATGCATTTTGGCAAGTCAGGAAATCTTCTGTGGGCTTCCATCTCTTCACCGAGAAGTGGGAATAAATATGCTCCTAGTTCTGCCTCAGGAGGGGCTTTTTGGGGATGTGCGTGAAAATGAAATGGAGTGTTATTGTGAAAAGAGTTTGCAAATTATAAAACACTATGTGAAAATTTAAGCTGTTAATATAAGTAGCAATAGAAGAAGAGTATAATGTAGAGAGGGGTGGTCACATATCTCAAAATCCGTAGGACTGTGAAGGGAAATGGAGAGGAAGGTGCCCGGTAAATGGAAGCATGTGCTGTGCGCCCCGCGGTGCGTGTGGTCAGTACAGTGGCCGGGCCGGGCTGCCGGGCGCGGGGCTTCCAGAGACCGGGCTTGGAAGGGGAGTTCAGCAGCAGGTGTGTACGTCAAGGTGGGGGACACTCCCGCCACCCAGAACGGGGGGTGCACAGGGCTGATGGGAGTCACAAAACGGGAGAGGAACTGGGCATGAAGACTGCTGCATTTCCGCAGTCTGAACTATCTCGGAAATTGGAAACGTGCCTTGTAATTGATATATACATTTAGTATGATAGTTTTTTTCTCCCGGAGAGCTGATTGCCAATTGATGACATATTTAAAAATTGATAGTGCTGTAGGACTGTTGCAGTTGGCAAAATGTTAATATGGATGTAGCTTGCAAGTGGCTAAGTTTCGCATAGTTCATTGTCAAAATATATGAAAGTCTCCCGTACATTTCTTCATTCAAGGTTAGGATGTTGTTTTAATTGTCGTTTATTGAGAGCATATCGTTTTGAGTGCTTACTATGTACTAGACACTGTGCAAGAGTTGTATGTGCATAATGTCATTTAATTCTTAAAATAACACTAAGGAGGTAGTGACTGTTTTTAGCTCCCCAAAAATATATGAGGAAACTGAGGCTCAGAGGTCATGTTGCTTAAACTCCTGGCTTGGCACAAAGCCTGGTGCTGGGTTAGATGCTGAGGGGAAAGCAGAGGTGCGCCCCAGTGCTCTGCCCTCTGGAGCACCGCGCGGGGAAGCTAAAGCATGTGTTAAGGAAACAGCCCTGCAGGGAAAGATACCGAGCACGGCAGGTGCCGCCACGGAGGCAAGAGCGGCCGAGAGGGCTTTTGAGAGAAAAAGCCACCATCTGGAGCTCGGAAGCAAGGGGCCGTTTCTTCACAGGCAGGCGTGGAGCAGGCGGAGGGAGGCAGTGGCCGCACAGGCCGGAGGGAGCCGCTGAGGAAGGTGATGGGGCATCGGGACCCCGGGCGAGCGAGGAAGCTTGTTAGCGGGTGGGCCGGACAGGAGCGCGGGGAGCGGGAGCAGGGAGAGGGAGATGGCACGCGGGGTTGTGTGGTATAGTTATGAGTTCGCTGGTAATCATTTTTTTTTTTTCCTGCCAGTTATTTTGGTTTTGCATCTCCAGGTACTTGGTAAAACCACCTCTGGGATTATAGTAGGTTTCTAATTTGTTTTTGGTTATTTCATGTCTTCAGAATGTTCCACAGTTCTTTTGTCCCTAGGGTAAAATCACAGTGGATATTATTTTAATAGTCTAATGGACACAAAATGTTTATTTTAAAAGTTCAGTGGAAGGAAATGCCCTGATTTTTTAAAAAATCCTCACCTGAGGATATGTTTTTATTGATTTTCAGAGAGAGAAGGAAAAGAGAGAGAGAAAGAGAAAGGAAGGGAGGGAGGGAGGGAGGGAGGGAGGAAGGAAGGAAGGAAGGAAGGAAGGAAGGAAGGAAGGAAGGAAGGAAGGAAGGAAGGAAGGAAGGAAGGAAGGAAGGAAGGAAGGAAGGAAGGTCCATCTTTTCCGTGTATGGGACGATGCTCCAACAGCCGAGCCACCTGGCCAGGGCAGAAGCACCCTGATTTTTAACAATGATGCTGAGCTACCCATCGTGCTGGGAAAAGTTTTGGGTTGAAATGACCTCAGCAGGATGTGGGCGAATCTGGGCACCATTCTCATTTCGAAAGCTTATTTTATGAGGGTGCTTTTTTTTCTTGGATGATATGTAGAAAAAAGAATTTTCTCTATATTTTCTTATATAGGTTATATATACAGTTCTGCTTATTATTTGTCCACCTTTCTCTTTAAAACTACAATTCCATTTCTTATTCTGTTTTCCTCTCTATGTCATGTATTTATGCTCGTAAGATAAAGGTAACTTTCTTTTCTTCCTCCTTTGTTCCTTTGGGTTTTCTCAATTGTGCTTTTTATAAATTCTTCAGATGAAAGCGTATTCCTCTCTTTTTGACCTTTGAGCCTCCCGAAGCCTGCATGTGAAGGCGCACAGCTCCCTCTAAGGCCTGCTTTAATTCTGCTCCCCAGATTTTGACATGGAATGTTTTTGACATAATTCTACTCAAAATCTTTTGAAAAACCTTTTCTGATTTTTATGTTTAACTCAAAGTGTTTCTACTAATATGTTATTTAATTCTCAAACATGTTAGAAGTTTTTCGCTATCTTTTTGGCATTATTTTCACTGGCTGTTAGAACACTCCTTGCCTCTCGGGCGAATGGTGCCTTCAAAATTCCCTAAGTTGACAGCTCATGTCTAATGTTTTGCTATTTTCCTTAAGGATTGGACACATTCCACAGATACTGCTGAGCATGTGGCAGGTGACAAGCCCTGGTCATTAAGCTTGTATTCTGGAGCAGGAGGGAGGGAGCAGACAGTAAACAGGCACGTGCACTAGCAACATGGCAGAGCAGTGATAAGTGCCAGGGGAAGATGAAGCAGGTGTGCGACCGAGGGAACCTGTGGGGCGCGCCGGCTTCTTTTGACTGGGGAAGTAAGACACGGCCACCTAAATTGACATTTGGGCACAGGCTTGAATGGCCGGCCGCTGCAAACGGGCAGACAGCGCAGCGCAGGGCAGGGCAGGGTGTAGGAAGTGGCCGTTGGTTAGGTCTAAGCAGGCAATAATATTCATAAGTCTTTTTTGTCTTTTTTTAAATTTTTATTGACTATCTTGGAGTGACATTGATTAATAAAGTTATATAGGTTTCAGGTGTACACGTCTATGGTATGTCATCTCTATATTGCATTGTGTGCTCACCACCCCAAGTCAGGTCTCCTTCCATGAGCATTATCCCCTCTGTGCCCTCTTCTACCTGCCTGCACCCCCTTTCCCTCTGGGAAGCACCACACTGCTGGTCTGTGTCTATGAGTTGTTATTTTTTGCTTAATCCCTTCACCTTTTTTCACTCAGCCCCACAACCCCCCCTCCCTTCTGACAGCTGTTAGTCTGTTCTCTGTCTCTATGAGTCTGTTTCTATTTTGTTTGCTAATTTATTACGTTCATTAGATTTTACATATAAGTGAAATCATATGGTATTTGTCTTTCTCTGACTGGCTTATTTCACTTAGCATAATACTCTCCAGGTTCATCCAGTGAGTGTTTTTTCTAAGTTTGACTTTAAGATTAATATGAAATTGTGTGTGTGTGTATGTGTGTGTGTGTAACACTTAAAAGGATGCCTGGAACATAGTAAGCTTCACATTAGCATGTGTTACTGTTAAGGACAGCAATCTTTTATCATTCCTCCTAAATGCTTTAGCACATATTAGTCAATATAAAGGTTTACTTGAATAAATAAACACGGCATGGACAGACTCACTTTAGCTGTACCCCTTTAAATTTGCTGGTTCTTAAAAACATTTTTGTTCTCTGAATTAATGATCTCCAGATTCAGTTTAGTATACTTCTGTGTGACCCTGGGCGAGTCACTCTTACAGAGCTCTTGTGAGGATTAAATGAGGTAATGTCAAGCAGCAGGTGAGGTGAGAGGCACATAATGCGCCCTCAGTGGTAGCTATTTTAATGATCTAATTATAGTTCGCTACATTCTGTTTAGGTTCATAACTCCTTGAATTTGGGATTTAATTACTTGGAGGGACAATTCTATTCACTGTATACTAAATACGTGAAAGTATAAAATAAGAATAAAAACCACTTTTCTTTCTCCATAGATGCACTTTTATGCTTATTAGACATTTCATATTCTGCATGCTTTTTTTGGAAGCAGCCAAATAAATTGATAGTCACTTAACATGCAGTTTGGAGGGTCAGGGAGGAGAATTTTATGGAAAAAGTTATTCAAAGAGTCTGTTTTTTCTGGATTTATTTGTTTGTGAGGACAAAGAGAGAGTTGCAATTTATAATTTCTATTGAGCAATGTCCTAGCTGTAAAGAGATATTTTACTTATTTATGAAGAATAATTAATTACTTGCTGGTGTGGAGGAAGAAGGCATTCTAATGAAGGCATACATTTTAAAGCTTGGGGTGGAGGAGAGGAAACAAAAGTTGCCAAAATATAAACTATTTACATCTAGATGATTTAGTTTAAAGGAGATAAAACATCCCTCAAACTGGTATAGTGCTAAGAGTAGCAGTGAGTTGCAATTTATAATATAACATTTTATATGCTGCACCATAACTCTTGAAATTGAAGCTTCTAAATCAGGAATCATCGTATCAGGGTAAGATCTCATCAGTATCCAGACATTTTTAAGGCTATAAACTTGTTCATAATTTATACATATGATTATAGTGCATGTACAAGAAAACTTCAGCTATCTAGAATTAAAGAAAATTATTTTGGATGAAAGAGGGTCTATTCTTTAATCACCAGATCTTTTCTTTTTAATTTAAATCATTTTGGATAGTTTTTTTGTGTGGAAGATAATCGGGCCTTTTCTTTATGACTTAGGAAGCATCATTATGTATGTGTTTCATTACCATGAAAATAATATGGTGTGGTGTCCCCAGGGACCATCGGACTATGAGAACTGTTTTGACTGGATACTAAATTGGCCCAGATTATAGTGTATTTTGAGGATTTTTCCCCCGTTATTTACCTCCCCCCCTTTTTTTTCCTATTCCTTATTGTCAGCTATAACTCCTCTCTGCTATTAGCATTTCTGGGTCTCCTTTTTAATGTGCTGCTTCAGATATGCTTTTAGGTCAGACAACTAGGTTTGTTGGAATTACACACAAACTCAGTGTGAACAGGATCAGATAGATGACAAAAGGGCTCCCCTGGGAATAAAGTACCGGGACCTTCTGATATCTCTTTCGACTCTTTATCAGTTTTCTTAATCTCATTTGCATTTTGGGATTAATTAAATATCTTTACATAGAGCACAGACACTTTCCGGAATAAGCTATCATGTGTGTGTGTGTGCGCGCGCGCACGTGTGTGTGTGCATGTGTGTGCCCGCGTGTGCAACATACACAGTTCTCCAGCCTTGAAATATATTTATGGCCAGTTCTCTGCCCAGATGCTACCCCCAAAAGAATGCTCTTCTTAATAATGCTTTTAGAGACCTCTAATTTCCTTTGCAGCTCGTTTCTGAAAATGTTTTAGCCTATGTTTTATACACTGAATATCTAAATGAAAATTTTAATCGTCCTATATAAAACTTTTAAGGAGCAAGCTTTCCCTCCAATTTTAAGTAATGCTTCTAGATACTCCAAACTTTAAGCTCACACAAAATTATTATAGTTGTAAACTTCCTAAACTGATTTATTTCTCTCACCAAATTTCTCAGTGTGGTTCAGCTGCTTGGCTTGACCTCTTGACTAAAATAAGTTTACCAGCATCTCATTTAAGTGATTTTTATCTTTACGAAGATAAATATGGCCATATTTCTCAAAAATTCAGATTAAGGATGTAGATTACTGGGATTTATGGAGACTATTTTTCTTTTCAAACACTTGATCAGTATCATGGAATATAGTTAGACACCTTGGAAAGCCATTAAATAGAAATACATCATGATTTTTAGGGGAAGAAAGGCGAAAACAGAGGAGAGTATGTTAGATGATTCACCCTTGTCCCCAGCTGACCATGTAGGGCCAAAGAAGCTGATTTTTATGTTTCAAAATTAATCCAACGTAGATTAACCATGTCAAGTCCCCTTAACCACAGGCGTGTGACTCTCCGGGTAGACAGCTGTTTGGATGTCCCTCACTGGGACTGCTGCCCTCAGCAAACACTTCTGATTCTCTTACATGGTCACTTGGCAGCATCTACGTGCACCCATATGGCTGGATGGCATCGTGCCTGCTTACGAGTCAGTCAGATTGTTTCACTAGGATTCAGGTGCCAAGCAAACATGGATTGGGTCTAGCTGCCTACTGAACTACGCATCTTCTTTCTCAGAAATAAAAAGAAAAAAGGAACTTGCCTTTGAAACGACCTCCAAGGTTATGGCACTGTATTTATTGGCGTTTCATTGTTTTCCCTACCATTTGGACACTCACTCTGTCTGTAAAGATAACAAAGGAAAGGGGAAGAATGATATTTCTGCAATTACTAAGCAGATAGTGCAGAAAATAGCGAAATACCAATTTGGACCGTCACGTTTGGCCTCAGTGTGCACACACTTCCCAGGGCAGCTGTCGTCCTGCTTGAAGATGGAGTGGAACACCGTGTGCCTTCTGACACACTGAGACTGGTCATACGACTCTTATTTGCAACTGGTTTCACTGTTTAAGTAGGAAGAGTAGTTTTCAAATAATGGGCATGATGCAGACAGGTGAGATGATACAGAAGAAGTACCTGGAGCTTTTTGAAATAAACTTATGGATTCATGTGACTACTCTATGCTTTGACAAAAGAAATCGTGCACTTGCCCTGGAATTAGCAAATGGGTGTTTAATATGTTCATCATTCTTTCCTCTTAACTGTCTCTAAATAGCTATTTTTATAGCCCTACTTGAGTTTCTAAAACACTTTTACCTGTATCGTTTTATTTAGTCCACATGTCAAGTTTATGAAATAGGTCGGTAAGGTATGATTACTATTAATTTTATTTTACAAATATGAAAACTGAGGCTAAGAGCATTGTCCCAAACTTGTGCCTTGTCCCAACAAGTTTAAGAGAGAGAGCCAAGACACAAAGCCCGACTCGTTTCCTGGGAGTCCATTGCATTTAGCGTAGAAGTGTCAGCGTCGGTAGGTAGGTGAAGGAAGAAAGCAAAGGGAACCGGACTCTCGGCCTGTTTGCTTCACCAGGAAGCCACAGCGTCGGGCCCCCCAGGGGACCACAGCATCGCCCCCCCAAGGAGGAACACGCTCCCTCCCCCTCTCTGGGACCGGATTGTCGGGGGGGGGGGAAGGGGGAGGTAGGCACAGGCGCAGTAGAAGTCATAGTAATGCAGGGGGAGGTGCCTGACCATAGAGGCCTGTCAGTCTCGTCTGGGGGAGCAATAGCCAGGTCAGGGGCTGGACCCATCAGAAGCCCAGGAAAGCTCTGGAAGTTGATTGCTTATTTTGAAAAAGTCCCTGGTTCTTCCCACGCTCTAGTTGATAAAATCCCAGGGAACAAAGAAGAGCTCTGTCCCTTGCCTGGAACACACGACCATGCAGGCCTGGCAGCCAGCTGAGGCCCACAGCAGACCACTTGGGTGCCAAAGGACTAAGCTTTAATATGAAACAGAAACTCTGGACACTGGCCTCGGTTTTGGCCTTGCTGAAGACACAGTTGGACTTTTTCCATGGCAGGATGGACGGAGATTGGACACTGGAAACCCGGGGGTCTATTTCCACACGGATAAATCTTGCCACACCACGATCTCCTGTGCGTGGGTCCTTGGAATGCTCTTCTTGTGTCCCCTCAGAAGAACATCATCTTCACCGGCAACAGAAGAATCCTTGAGAGAGTGTGCTCAGTAGGATGGATTCAGTTTTATTTCATTAAGTAAAGCCTCCAAATAGTTAAGAGGTTGATTGGAAAATAGATATTAACATACTCATTAAAAGTGACTTTAATAGAAAATATCCCCAAGAGCTGCCATTGTAATTTATTGCTTTTATTTCCTTTTTGGACTTGCTTCTTGAGTAATGTTTTGGGTCAGTTTCTTGGCAACAGCTTTGATTCAGTTGTTTCCTTTTGTTAGAAGGTCAAAGAATTTTCATTTGCCTAAAAGGAAGAAAATTTGTCAGGATTCCAGAAACCCATACTACTCTAGATATGACATAAACCTTTACATCTGCATCACTTCTAATTAATACCAATTTATGATCTAAGTCCATTTTATTGAAGCGATTGAAAATAAATAAAAAATTACAGATAAAGGAGTTTTGAAAGCACGCAGCCTAATTTTACTGTTCCTATTACCTTCCTCTTTTAGATACGAAACTTTTGAATCAGAAGTACAATGTAAATGGGAGAGAAAACTTTTGTAGCCAGGCAGATTATCAGATAAATTCTTAATGTTGAATATAAATAAGAAAGGGTTAAAACATTAGATTGTCATTGAGTCAGTGTTTAACATCTGAATATTTGGAAACATTTGGAAAGGGTGTATGATAGGATCACTTAATCTTATTAAAGTACAAATATCCCAGTGTTTCATTCCGATTTATAAGGTGTTTTGTTATGAAAAAGCCCTTTTTTCACTTTTAAGTGCTTTAATAAAGTGTGTGTTACATATCATACCATCCACCCACTGTAAGTGTACAGTTGGATGATTTTTAGTAAATTTCAAGTTTTGTCTCCATTACAGCCATTCATTTTAAAAAGATTTCCATCATCATAAAATGTTCCCTCATGCCCACTTACAGTCAAGCCGTGCTCCCAGCTCCAAAACCAGGCAAACATCAATCTACTTTTTTTTCCTCTGTAGTTCTGCCTTTTCTAGGGATTTCATGTAAGTGTAATCATAAAATATGTAGTATTTTGTGCCTGACATCTTTCATTTAATATAATGTTCTGGAGTCTATTTCAAGTTGTATGTGTCTGTAGTTAGATTTTTTTTAAATTACTGAGTAGTAGTTTATTGCATGACTATAGCATGTGTTACTTATTTAGCTGCCAGTAGATAGATATTTGGATTGTTTCTGATTTTGGCTATTTTGAATAATGCTGCTTTGAACATTCATGTATAAGTCTTTGTGTGGAAATATGTTCTCATTTCCTGTGACTAGATACGTAGTAGTGGAATTTCTGAGTTGTATGGTAAATGCATGTTTAATTTTTAAAGAAAATGCAAAAATGGTTTCTCCAAAGTGATTGGATTGGACATTTAACATTCTTACTAGCAATGTATTCTAGTTTTGTTGTTGTTGTTATTTATTATAGCTAGTTTCATTTTTTATGTTGTATTTGGTATCTCATGGTTTTAATTTGTATTTTTGGATAGTAAATCCTCACTTAACATCGCCGATAGGCTCTTGAAACTGCTGTAAATCGATGGTTATAAAACCAATTTTACTATACGCTAATTGATATAAACAAGAGTTAAGTTCCAGGCATCTCATCAACCTTATATCAAAATGACATTATTTGAGGACCTGCTGTATTAATTTTTTATTCCTGTGTAGAAATTGCCACATGCTTAGCAGCTTAATCTAGATTTTTATCCATAGTTTCTGTGGGTCAGGAGTTTGAATACAAGTTAACTGGTCTACTGCTGAGGATCTCACTGGATGAAATCAGAGTTGGATGAGGCCATGATCTCATCTGAGGCTAGAGGTCCTCTTCTAAGCTAACTGGTTACTGGAAGAATTCAGTTCCTTGAGGTTGCAGGACTGAAGCCTCCATTTTCTTGCTGCCTATTAGCTGAGAATAACTCTTCGTTTCTAGACAACACCCTGGAGGGGTCCTTGCCATGTGATGCTCTCCAGAAGCAGTCTACAACATGGTTGTTTGCTTTTTCAATGCAAGAGAAAGAATCCCTCTCTTTCAGGGATGACCTGGACCCTCTTTTAAAGGACTTACCTGAGTAGGTCAAGTCCACCCAGGACAATTTCCCTTTTGATTAACTCAAACTGATTAGGGACCTTAGTTACATGTACAAAATCACTTAACTTTTACCATATTATTCAACTTAATCATGGGAATGACTGTCCATCATATTCACAAGTATTGCCCATGCCCAAAGGGAGGAATATACAGCATATATACACCAGGAGCAGGAATTTTGAGGGCTATCTTGAAATTCTGCCTACTATTTCTTTAATGACTGATGATGTTGAGCATCTTTTCATGTACTTATTAGTGATTTTTATATCTTCTTTGATGAAATCCTTTTTAAATATTCTTCCCATTTTTATTAGGTTGTTTATCTTCATTTTATTGAATTATAAAAGGTTATATATTCTGGATGCAAGTCATTTATCAGATATATGATTTGCAGATACTTTCCCGCAGCCTGTTGCTTCTTGTCTTTTCATTTTCTTAATGGTGTCTTTTGAATAGAGAAGGGTTTTTAATTTTGATGAAGTCCAATTTATAATATTTTTTGTTGTTGTTAATCCTCACTGAAGGATATTTTTCCATTGATTTTTTAGAGAGAGTGGGAGGAAGGGAAAAGAGGGAGAAAGAGAGAGAGGGAGAGAGAGGGAGAGAAAGAGACAGAGAGACAGAGAAACAGAGAGAGAGAAACCTCAATGTGAGAGAGACACATTGATTGGTTGCCTCCCACACAGGCCCAGACTGGGACCTGGGATCGAACCTGTAACCCAGATGAATGCCCTTGACCAGGAATTGAACCCTTGACCCTTCAGTGTCTGGGCTGACATTCTAACCACTGAGCAACACTAGCCAGGACAATTTGTCATATTTTTAATGGATCATACTTTGAGTGTCAAATTTGAGAAATCTTTGCCTAACCAGAAGTAAAAAAATTTTCTATGTTTTCTTCTAGCATTTTATAGTTTTGCTCTAAAATTAAGGTATATATATGATCCATTTGAGCTAATTGTTGTGCATCAAATGAGGTATCTAAGTTTATTTACATATATGAATATCCATTTGTTTCACAAATATTTGTTGAAAAGACTGTCTTCTTGAATTGTCTTTACACCTTTGTTGAAAATCAATTGACCATATATGCAAGGGATCCTCTATGGATTCTCTCCTGTTCCATTGATATATGGGTCTTTCCTTATGCCAATACCATGTTGTCTTGACTTCTATAGCTTTAAAGTTTTAAAATCAGGAGATTATAGTCCTGTAACTTTGTTCTTTTGAATAATTACTTTGGCTATTCTAGTTCATTTGCATTTTTATATGAATTATAGGTTCAATTTGTTAGTTTCTCTGAAAAAGCCTGCTACACTGTTGATAGAAAGTCACTGAATTATTTGAGCTGAATTGCTATCTTAACAATATTGAGCCTTTCCAAACTATGGATGTGGTATATCACTTCATTTATTTAAACCTTCTTTAATATCCCTAAGCAATGTTTTTTAGTTCTCAGTGTACTAAAGCTATTATACTTTGTTTATTAAAGTTATTCCTAACAGTTTGTTCTTTTATGACTACTGCGAATGGAATTGTTTACATGATTTAACTTTCAAATATTTGCTAATATATCAAGATATAATTAAATTTTATATATTGATCTTTTATCCTGAAGCCTTGCTTAACTTGTGTTTTATTTCTTAAATTATTTTATAAATTCCTTAGGATACTTAACATACAGGATTATTTCATCTATGAATAAAGACAGTTTTAATTATTGCTTTCTAATGTCAGTGGTTTTAATGTCTTTCTCTTGCCTTATTGCAATGGTTACAACCTTCAGTACAACGTTGAAGAAAGAGCCCTGTAACGAGCAAGCTTGGTAACCTTAGGTGTAGCTTCAGGATAAAACTTGAATCACACCTGCTGTGTGTGTCTGCTGCTTAGATGTAAATGTCCCTTTTGAATAATTAGTCTTAAAAAACATCTTTTGTCTAAGACCTATATTCTCCTTGGCTTCTTCCTAAGAATTGTGATGAATTTAGTTTTTGCGTATACAATTAAATATGCATGGTTTAGGGGGATGGTGGAGAGTTCTTTTAGGTCTTTGCCAAGATCCCAGTGATTCCCAATCCATGGAGAGAGATCGTCATTGTCTTTTATCTATGATGTTAGCTACTCTTTTAGGCATGTTTTGCTGTACTTTCTATAATAACTTATATTTGAATAAGGCATGCTTTTCTTTCAAACCTTTTTCTTTTTTCCCCCAAGAAAGAAAAGGAAGTCACATTGTTTTGACAGTCAAAAGACCTTGTTGCTAGCTAGCAATTTGATTTTTGGCAAATCTCTTAACTTCTCTGAGCTAATTTTTCCATTTGTGTAGTAAGATGATTGAGTCTTATGTTATAAGCTTAAGTACTCTTCTGTGTTTTAATATTTTATGGCTTGAGGATACACTATACATCTTAAACAAACAAAATAAAATTAATCATACTTTAAAACATTTTTTAAAATTCAAATTTGTTTTCTAATCACATATTAGGGAATTGAAAAGGCTCTTACTTACAATACAACCACAGGAGACACCTATATAAAACAAAAATTCTTCTCAAACAACATGGTCTAAAAGGGGCAAAATTTAGGAATTATCAGGCTTTCTGAGAAATTGCATATTCTGAAGCTCATACATCTTTTCTCATTTCTGTTAAGACACAATGTAAACTAATATTATTGCAGGCATCTCCAAGGAAGTCACCAAAATTATTTTGCTTATTGGGATTTTGTTGCATCAGTAATGTAGAATTTTGTTTTAATTGTGTTGTGTTTGGCCTAACGTAAATTAACCCTGCAATTAAACAGGTGATAATATGTGCCATAAGGTTTTCTGCTAGTCTACCATTTATTTATTATTCTTATAGTAAATATGTTATCATAGTAATGATTAATCTGAATATGGGACATGATTGCATTTTAACCCTGATTCAAACTGAAGATAGTGTGCTGTCTCATTTAAGACCACAATTACTGGACCTTAAAGTATCGGGGGTGATTTTTCCCCGTGGGGCTGGGGAGGCAGTGGGGCAAAGCAAAGTATAGCAGCATCAGCTTACAGTGTTTAGCAGTAGCACAGCTTTTGCAAAGCCTCTTTTTTTTTTCAAGAGATGTTAAAAGGGTGTTCAAAAAAGATGAAAGCTACATGATTAAAATGAAGCAGGCTATAATGTTTAACTGGCAGTTTATGCTACACAGTCTATATACTCTGGTCTAATCATCTTGTATTGTGTCTGACTACTTCACTGTGGTTGAAAGTTTCTTGGCCAGAAAGGACCTTGTAAAATTAGTTCTTATTAGAAAAAGTATGGATGGCTGCAAAATTTGGAGACAGGCTGATTTTAGTCCTGTCGATTGACGTAAATAAATGATCGGCGGGGGGGAGGGGGGGTCCTAATTTGAAGGGGAAAAAGTGAAGTGGTATTTGTGTTTAGAATTTTCTAATAGATAGAATTCCCATCAAACTAGCATTTTAATTCAGAGATTTGTCCTTGAATCCATGTTTGAATAAAATCTGATGTATGTATGTGTGTGTACTTCAAAATTAAGAGTTGACATATGACAGATAAAATGATAAAATATGAATATAATACCTTGGGATATGCAAATTAAGTAAGGATATAAGATTATGGTTCAGGATATCAGGATGCAAAATTTGAAGGCATAATACCTTGTGAGCCAGAGACAAAAGGCTTAAGTATTTTCCTTCCATCTGATGGCTGGACAGTTTTTTGTTTTTGGGAGGCAGCTTTAGTTAGTTATTTTTTCTATTGGTGTGACATGGGATCTCCATTTCATAAATGAGAAAGCATATGATTACTATATTTGTAGCTGGTCACACGTAGAAAGAGTTTATAATATAATAGTGTTGGATGTTTATGTATAAGATTTGTTTAGCTTCTCTTGTCTTAGGTAGCAGTAGATGTTGCTTTCATTTTGTGAAGTTAAACATTTGATAGTTTATTAATTTGTCAGTTATGAAGACTGTGCACTACTGCTTCAGTGTTATTTATAGGTTAAAAGATAAAACATGAATGTACCTAAGTACATCGTTTTAGTGAAAGGACCCAGACAGTTTTCTTAAGGTTTCCTAAATTTTTAATCCTAAAGTTCATATCTTGCCTGTCCGTCCCGTAAGATTCTGCTTTGGCATGCTAGTCGTGGGCTAATTCCAGAGATGCAGTTTGGCTAGGTATGATTTTTTACATCATTTATCTGAATGACGTTGAAACTGTTAGCTCAAGGACTTGTGAAAGGAGTCTAGAAATAGTTACAGGAGAGGCGATTGTTTTATTCTTGTGACCTTCAGTAAAATCCTTGCTCCTCCTAGTGAGAGAGCCATCTCTGACTTTAAAACAAACAAGCAAATAAATGAACAAGTCTCCCAAAATATTTCACTTCTTGGGTCCTACTATCTCAGTTTTCAGCCGAGCATGTGTACTTTTCCTGTGCCAAACTACTTGAACAGGAAAAATTTTCCTTGACCTATAAATTGCAAGCATGCGTTACTTCCAATTAATCTTTATAAGCTAGTGAAAGGAAATGTAGTGGCTTGTATAGTTTGACAGTTTTAAAAACAAATTATCTTCAAGTAGATCAACTTTTGAAATTAGGGAAGCCACATGTAATAGAAAAACTATATTTAGTGGCACCTGCTGAGTATCAGGTGTTTATAACTTGGCCATAAAAATTCACTCGAGCCTAAAATCTAAGGTCTCAACCCAGCAGGAATCTTAAGACAAAAATTGGCTAAAATGATTTATTTTTTGTTTTATAATCTAAGAGTTACAGAAATAGGAGACTTAAAGTCCTGGACATATTTTTTCTGGAAAAAGTTTAAAGCAAACAAAGATAGGCCTTTTGTCTATGTGATGATGGGCTAATGTCCCTGTAAATTTAAAAAAAAAAAGAGAGAGAGAGAGAAGAAAAAGGAGATAGAGACAGAAACAAGGATGGGAGGTGGGGGGTTCTTGACTCTTAATGGGAATGTCTGCTTCAGACTTATCGGGGTGTATGTTTAATTAGCGGACCTAGTGCCGGTGCTCTAAGCCTGTCAGGGCGGCAGGTGTTACTGGCTGTACCAGTCTCTGTGGGTTTCTTATCTTGGGCTCTGTTTCTGTTGCTATACGGCTTGTTGGTGTGAGGAAGATTCCAGATCGCACAGTTATGCCGTTAAAAGCCAGGGAAGAATTTTGGAGAGGTGAGGAGGCTTCATGTAAAGCAGTCATTAGTTTTATCTTGGCCACTTCAGAATCATCATAAGCAGACCGCAGGCCCCTTAGGCACAGTTTATCTTCAGGGCTCTATTTTTATTTCAGCCTCTGGTGTATTGGAATCTTGTCACCCATCCTTGCCTCCCCACGATGCCCTGGGGGACAAGATTTGCCTGATGCCCAGCCGCTCCCCCACCTCCCACTCCTCACCCGGGGATAGTGGCAGGAGGAAATCCGGTTACTATTTGCTGAAATGTTAAACAAAGAGCTTTAGCGTCTCTCCAGTGGCCCTAAAGGGTTAATGGGCCTAAGGAATCCCAAAGAAAGTTTTCAGGGAGGGAAGTCCCCGTGAGGGAGAGGCAGGGAGGAAGGGCCTGAGGAGGGGCCCCGGCTGCTCCCTGCCCTGAGGTGCTCCTGAGCTGTGTAACCCAGGAATGGAGGGGTTCTTATGACACCACCCAGGGATACGGGGAAACCTGGGTTAGAGCCCGGTTGCTCACGCCTGCCAGCGCAGAGCTACAAGTGTCCTTGCGTGTCACTGGTTGGGGGGGGTGGCCCTGTTTTCAGTTAACCTCTGTGTCTGTAACCGGAGCAGTGTCCCAGACGCCCGCGAACAGCTGTGGCCTTTCCGCAAGCCCGCGCCTCTGGACGGCCTTGCCGCCCCAGCCCGCTGCCTCGATGGCGCCGCCCTGCGGCGGGGCGGCTCTCGCACCTCAAGGGTGCTTTTGCTGAGCGTGAATTTTAACGTGATAAACGTGTGTTTTTCATGAAAATGTTTGCGCTTGTGTATTAACATGGTTATTTTATAAAGCGGGCTGACACTTCCACTGTCTCGTCCCTGTACTCTCTTGCTTTGTTGCATGCTTTAATAATTTTTATAAAGTTTATTGCCCCCTGCTGCTCAATATCTTCATATGCCGTGTGTTGTCCTTTACATCCTGCTGGGGTGCAGTTTAATGAATTATTTCCAATGAGAATGATATGATTTTTACAGCCTGCCCACAGAGATGGTGATTTTAATATAGTATTTGATTCTGTACCTTTGCTCTTTTTTTTATTTTCCGTATATGTCACCATTACTGCCATCTAAGCGTCACGGGCATTGGCTGTCCGAGCTCGATGCCATGCATGTAATGGTCTCTTTTATTGCGTGTTTAATTCTTTATCCCTTCTAATCTCCTCCCTGGATCTCTGTCTTCAATTCCATTTCAGACACTTTGGCTTTTATGCCAACATCTGTACATTTGCTTTGCATCGAAATTCCAAGAATAACATCTTTGCTGCTGGTGGTCTCTCTTGCTCAGTAATTGAATCCACGCATTCCTAGGATGTGCTGTATGAGGTGATCTAGCAACTTTAGTTTTTGTTAAAGAGGGTTTATTGGAAACTGTAGAAATGAGTTAGGGTTTAATATGTGGACACTTCTCCTGCTTTCTTTTTTTCTCATTGTTCCCAGTCCTACACTACAACTCTTTTCCCCTAATCTGATTGAATTGTAGAGATTCTCATTTCTGTTTCCAGAAATGTAATTAATATTTAAGTACCACTATTCTACTATATCCAATTTCGTTCAGTTTAGTCTTCTCCTATATGCTTTCTCTGTACACATCACTGTCACCTTCTGCCACCCACCCCTCGGCCCGCCACACACATCACATTTCTCCAGTGTTAGGTTTAATTTAATTAATGTAGGCATTCATGATGAGGGTTATCTCAAGCTTAGAACATTCAATGAAAAAAAATGTTAAGTCCCAACATTGAGGGGGACTGTGCAAGGTCTTGTCTGTGGTTGAAAAACAAAATTTACCATGTCTATCAGTTAAAATATGTATAGCTGCAAATAGGGTAGGCCGTTACTTAAGTAACAAGATGATTTCATTATTTCACAGTAAGAGAGGCCTGTGGGTGGGTAACCCCAGGTACCTCAGTGGCTCAACAAGGTCAGCCAGGACCCAGATTCCTTCTATTATTTTCTGTTCTTCCTCAGTGCATTGCCTTTTCTACTCAAGACTTGTCACGTCATGGTGGAAAAATGGTGTTGCAGCTCTAAGCATTGGTCCTTATACAACATCTTTCAAAGTGACGTGAAGATGTGTGAAATATTTCCCAGAAGCTTCAGAGGGAGTTCCCTTTATGATTTATTGGGCAGAACTGGGTCATGGTTCCATACCAAGAGCAATCACAGATATGGGATCACAGATATGGGAGAACTGGCTTAAAGCCAATTATTATTCATTTCCTGGAATTAGGCCCATAACCTGTCTGAGAAAACCAGGAGTTTCTTTGTGATGAAGAGGGGTAGAGCGATAAATTTGGGGTTTTTTGGGTGGGCAACATGTATGTTTACTTAAGCAGGGATTAGAACTCTTAAATAAGGAGTGGCGAAAAGAGGGCCTGTGCATAGCCACAGTCATTCCCAGTGCAAGGAGTGAGTGTGGAACTTACTTCATTTCAGAGTCATCAAGTTCCACGTGTAAAAATGATTCTGAACTCTTACAGAATACACTCTATTTGCAACCGGTTAACTTACTACTCGGCGGTTTCTCCTTCAGCACAGTGACAGCCATGTTTTCACAGTTTGGGAGTACAGGAGAATAGCGGTGGCTGGCCCAGTGCTGTGCTTTCACTCAGGTCCCATGGCTGCAGTCCCAGCCCAGACGGCTGCGCTCCCTGTGCAAGCAGGGGCTGTGTCCCCTTTTGCTCCTAATCATTTCCTTAGTGCCATGTGAGTCCCTGGTATATGGCGGGCGAGCTATATACTTGCTGAAAGAACGAACCTCAGGCGTATGGGAATGACATTTTGGACACATGTCACTTGCCCATATAATAAAATACTGTAGGCTAGGGTAAAACATTTGAATAAAAGAATAGAGAAATTTTATTTGTCCACTATGTCTCCCTATCTAATTAAAAGGATTTAGTCGCTTATTAGTTTCATCAGATGCTTTTCACAAGTCCATAAGCAGCTCCTCTCTGCTTCTGTGAACCTGCTGTAAGGCTAACCCATTGCGCAGTTAATGCACTTTGAAATACCAGGAGGGGAAGAAGCACAGTTTTAGTGTTATTGGTGTGTGTCACTATGGAGTGAAATGTCACCCTGCCTCCCACCCTCCCTCAATGTGCAAGTGGAAAGGGAGGGTTCCAGAATAGTGAAGGGCAGTGGTCAGTGGTGAAAGGAGTGGAGAGCAGTCGTGTGCAAGCTCCACGAGCCTCTTCTCCTTCCCTCCTCACCTGGCCAGGGAGTTAGGGGCCATGTAAATGGGAAGAGAGGTGACAAAAGAATATGTTCCGGAATATTTATATTTTTCCAAAGGGAGCACCAGTAATAACTAGTTTGCTCTAGAAGAAAATATATCAAACTGAAATAAGTGTAAACTTACTCGAGCCTATGGAAAGTTCTCTTCTAGACTTAGCTCATAAGTAATGAAACTTGCCCTGAAAGATATGAACCAAATGAAAGAAGCAAGGGGGCGAATCCGGCTTCAGGGGCATAAACATCTAATTGCCATTTGTACTGATTTTCAGATACAATTTAAAAATTAATCCAGAATGTGAGGGTCATAGGTATTATGAAAGCTTTTTATTGTCGTCCTAGACAAAACTTTATTATGCCATAAAGTAGTCAGGCATCTTTAGTGAAAATCGTAGTTGACAGGAAAATAAAGTCGATTCCACTTAGAGCTAAAAGGTATACTAGGTCAGGAGACCCTTAGATGTATCTTTTACTTGAGAGTGCATTTATAGCTCATGAAAGGAAGTAGATTGATATTCTTGAAGTTAACTTCCTTCCCTTATGTTCACAAAACCCGGGATGCCAGGTGGGAGGCTGTGGAATTGGGCTTTTATTGCTCTGCCCGGAGCTCGTGAGCTGGCGCGGGCGGCCGAGGGTGAGCGTGCGGTTCCCGAGGCACGCTGCCCTCTGCCGGCACCACGGGCTCCCCTCCCTTACTTTTCATGTCTCAACTAAGTACTTAAATGAGAGTGTCTTGAATGACACTGTTTCTTGGAATCTCATTTCATTCTTCGCTAGTCACTCACAGTTGCTGGAAATGAATCATCATCATCATCATCATCACGTGTTTATGGAAAGACTGTGGGGCGCATAGAACTGTTGATTCAGGGTTAAGAGCATTTCAACTATGGTTTTTGCCTTCAAGGAAATCAGGGTCTTTTAGGAAGATTTATAAACATAAATGTTCAGTTTTCAGTGTATACAGCTGGGGCTGTAAATAGAGATTGGGTTCCTAGCTGAGGGCACTGGGCTCCGCAATGGAGCCCAGTGATCGAAGTCACCGTCCTCTGGATCTGTTTTGTTCATCGCTTATTTTGTTCCTTAGATTCCACATATGAGTGAGATCATGTGATATTTGTCTTTCTCTGACTGGCTTGTTTTGTTTAGCGTAATACTCTCCAGGTCTCTCCATGTTGTGTCAAAGGGTAAGAGATCCTTCTTTTTTGCCCAGAGACATGGAAACATGCAGCAGCCACAGGAACCATGGGGGGGGGGGGGAGGCTGAAAGAGGTTAACCAAAGAACTTACGTGCATAACCCATGGACAGACCATGGTTCGGTGAAGGCCTGGGGAGGCAGCGGGAGCAGGTAGAGGGGGTCAATGGGGGAAAAAATGGGAATCTGTAGTACTTTCAACAATAAAGATAATTTTTTTAAAAAGTCACCATTCTTTCATGCCTCAGAGGTCCCAGGAACAGGTTTCCTTGTGGTCTTGAGACAGGAGAGAGTCTCATCATCTCACTTGGGCACTGGTATGGTCCTGGACAGCATTTTGAATGGGTCAAAATTGTTTGGAATATCTTTCTATCAACATTGCTGATGCCTCCTTTACCTGCTAGTAAAGTTTCCTCAGGCCCACAAGTACCCAGTTGTCTTTAGGTTGTTCTGCACCCACCACCCTAAATCTCCTCTTTGGGGAAAGGAAGGTAAGATAACCTTCTTACCCTGAAAGAGGTCCATGCTAAAAAATTATCTTTTTCCCCACATTTTCAGAGTTCCAGTTCTTTCAGTACAGCTCAGATCCTCTAGTGATTAAGGAAAAGCAAACTGGTGGTGTCAATACACGCTGCTGTGTGAGTTGTTAGTAGTTTTTACCTACTCAGACAAATTCACTTTCTACACAAGTATTTTGTTAAATCAGACACATTTCTAACTGGGATTGTTTGTATAATTTTAGACACTGTAGGGAAAAGTAAGGGAAAAAGGGGTCAAAGCATTTCTTAAATGTTTTCAGGAAGATCACTCACATATTTATTGGCACTGTGTGTTATAAATAAGAACATTCACATCACAAATTAAAACGTGGGCACACACACAGAAAAAACATAAAGTATAAAGTGAAAACTGGAAGAACCATGAACATGGTGTAGGAGCTCAGAGCAGAGAAAGGTGCTTCCCAACTGTTCCTTGAAGGAGGGCTGCGTGAGCGAGGGCTCTGGATGGGGCTGCGGTGACAGGGTTTGTATTAACGTAGTTGAGGGTGATGAGCTCTGAGTAGAGAGAATGATATAAGTACGAGCCCTGTAAGCCAGCCAGGAAGAGCCTGCTCTCTAGAGAGGCCTCTGCTGCTCGAGATTCTTCCACGGTGGAGGGAGGGAGGGAGGGTTGGAAATCAGCACCTTGAGTGTGTGGGACATACTGTGCACTTTGTGTACTTGAATTCTCTTCTAAACCCTACGAGCAAGCATCTTAGGAAGAAATCCAAGCTCAGCAAGATCAAGCAACCTGCCTGGAATATCGTAGTTGGTGAATGGCACGACCATGACAGTGTCTTGGTTGGCCTGATTCCAGGGCCTGCGCTTATCCAGGCGCGGCCTGCTTCCCGCCTCCCCACAGGCTCTCGGGGCCAGCATTTGTAAGTTGAGAAATGACTGCACGTGGCTACATTTATTTAAACCCTGTGTAAACTGAGGAGACTTCTTAATTTTATTTTTCACAAAAAATAATGGCATGACTTAGCAAAACCTTTAAAGAGAGGACTCGAAATGGAACCTCTCATTTTGAATCTCTTCTTCAGTGGTACGAATGACTTATTTTTAACCATTTTTGAGTTCATTCAGAAACAAGGTGAGTTTTCTAAGAACACTATTACTTTTTTAAAATATGCCCAGTTTTGCCTGTGCTCCTCCCCATAAAATGTAACCATATTCTACTGCAAAAATGCCTTTGTTCATGTGGTTGCTCTAGTATTTCCAGTAATTTCTAGAGCCCATTGGCTTTCCTAAGGTCTGGAGTCCCCCTTGTGTGTGTCTCTTCTGTGACATGAGAACCTTCGTCTTATATCAGTGTATAGCCATTAGTTCATTTGCTTTAGGGCAATGGCATGCTTTTTGTTTTGGGAAGCGATCAGGGTTATTTTTTGGACAAGAGGGACTCAGTTTGGTGTCACTAAAGTGCCTCCACTTGGAGCTTAATTTCCGCTCATTCCTCTTACTTCTGGCCTGAGTTTTTCATGGTGCACTTCCCAGGTTCAAGGTGTTCTCTCTGCCCCTCCCGTGGCTCATTAGCAGCCATCAAAAAGTGGCCATTGTCAGAAACTAAAGAAACCAGAACTAGTGTAAGAGCTTTTGGTAGAAGTTGGTTGAGGGAGAAGGTTGGAAGCATGTTTTCAGTAATATGAAATTTGGGGATTATCTAATGACTTTATTTAGCTTAACTATGTCTACAATATTATGGTTAGGAAGATTTCTCTGCATTTAATTCATTGGTTGGGATTTTTTAGTTTAAAATATAACTTTAATGTATTTCTTACCTATTTATATGGTTAAAAGACCCTTGTTTTATCCAGGAATTGAAACAGAGAAATAGGACCCTGAATGTAGACTGGGCTACAAAGGAGACACTTATAATCAAATACTTTTCATGATAGAATTGTTTTAATTACTTATGGAAGGTGGGTATATATAGTCATCTTTTGAGACCTAGTTGACTGCATATTGTATTTAACAAATTAACTAGTTGGCAGATGCTCTAACTATCATGAATGTATCAGCCGCAATACAGGGTTTTTGCTCATTTCAGGATGTGTCTCATGTTCAAATTCTAAGTGGAGATTTTTCATCATTAAAGATGTTGCATAAATCATTATAATTGTTCCTGCCTGCTCGCCGTCTTTTTGGCTTTGAGGTCTGATTGAAATGGGTAAACATGCTATTCTGATTGGGTGTTCCTTTCCTTCTGGCATCTGACAGAAAACTTAGTTCCGCACAAATCATTGTGTGTACTACGAGTCACTCGCTCATACGTTCATTTTTGGTAAAATGGAATTCACCCTTTTTCCTCACTGGTGGGAATATGATGGTGTTGGCCTCCTGCTCAAAGGGAGTGAAAATGCTAGTGGCATAACTGGCAGAAGGATTTTATATCCTTTCATATGGTCTCTGGATGGAATTGTCGAAGGACAGATTTTTCTCGAGTGGGAGAGAAACACTTGCCCCTTGATACAGAGATCTCACACTGCAGGTTCCTTGACACATCACTGGCTGTTGGAGACCATGGAGCCCGTGTCTACTGCTGGTTCTTGGGTGTTAAACAGCCCTCCACCGCTTTTATTGTACCATTAATTGCACTTAATGCAGCTGTATTTCTAGTATGCTTGGCTAGGCTCTGAAAATTAAGTAGAGGGTACTTTGTTATAAAATTCACTGTAATGAATTCTGGTGGGACAGGGTCTGTTAAGTTCGAAATTACCTCAGGCCATTTCTAAAGGACTTCTTAAAATATTTCACATCTATAAAAGTTTGTAACTAGATAAATAGCCATGGAGAATGTTAGGCCAGGCAGAGGGAAAGCCACACGTCTCCTCAGTACATCTTTGATAAAATATGAATGTATTGAATATTTGAGAATGGTGTTTGTTTTCTACAATTTCCTCTGCCTCCAATATTCACTAAATTCTATAAGCTCAGCTTTATTATTCATTAAAGTCCATAAGCTCAGCTCTAGCTGTTTTGCACCATGGTTTATATACACAGACCATTTCCCTGTTTGGTTTTGTTTTTGAATCTAAATCATACACTACTCTAGATAAATATAGGAGCCCCTTCTGGGTGTATACAAATTGGTTCAAGAAGGGCTCACACCTCTACAAACCAAAATACTGAAGAGACAGCTGTTACTATTAGCCAGTTTAATGTTACAACTACCAGCCAGGGCCTGACTAATGGGTGCTTACAACGATGTTAGTTCCCCAGTATTGGGGGGTTATGTGACTGACTGCTGTAATGCTTCGTGACTAATAAAATTTCAGATCGACTAGTTTACCAAGTAGCTGTACCAAAACATCCAAGTAATCCATACATGCTCATTAGAGATGGGTCCAGACCCATTCCCTTAGGACTGATTTGAAAAAGGCCTCGCTGAGATCAGCCTCACTGCACTTTAGATGCACTGGCACAAATCATGTGGAGGATCTTCCATGGTTTTAGTGCAGCAATTTATCTGAGTTTTGTAGTTAAAGTTTGAGCATGAGGTAATTAGAGCCCTCGAAGCTTGAAATTCATGTACTTATTCCCCCTTTAATAGACTGTATGCAAGCCTGCCAAGCTCGCTGTTTGACTGATATATATGGAGGCTTTATCAGAAGCCTCTGGTCAAAATGTAGTTTTAAAAAAATTCAAAATCGGTCTTCTTTTCTTTTTAGCTCTTACACGTGTAAACAGGGAAGATTGCCGCATGTTATTGCCGAGGTCAGTCAGCAGTCTGTTGTGCCCTTTGGAGGTTTCACTGATCAATAATCAGATACAGGCAGCCACGGAGGCCCCCCGCCCCCCCATCCAGATGGGTCTGACAACAAACATGACAGGACCAGTCAGGACCAAAGAACAGAGGGGGCAGGAGCTGCCGGCCTGTTTGGTTCTTCTACTGTTTATCCCTCCTGGCAAAAAATGGGAGATAACCTTTATTGAGCTGCTACCACTCTTGAGTAGGCAATGCTTGAGCGTATGTCTCTGCGTTAGGCAGTCAGGATTCAGTCAAGCTTCCCAATATTCGCCATGTAAATATGTTTTTTAGAAGTTGAGAATATAAGTGTAGATTTTTAAATACGTATAGAGACCCATGCACATGTGCTTTACATGTACAAGCTCACAGATCTGTAGACATGCAACACCACCCCACCACCTTTCTCCATGTACCCTCATAAGCGGTTATTATGCCCAAAATTCATAATATAGAATCAGAGTTCAACTATAGTCTTAAGGATTTCAGATATGCCCAAATAGCCTCTCTTCATAAATGTTTTATTACCCCTGATTGCCAACAAGACCATGGCATGTGATTTATTCTACAAAATCTGCAGGAGTTTTGTTTTTGTTTTAATTTGCATGATTCCTGGAATACACAATCTTTGAGGAAGACCAAGGGAACTGACATTTTGGGAACACCTCATATGTGTCAAATACCACACTAGGCACTTTATATATGATATCTCATTTAATCCTTAACACAGTGAAGTGGGTGGTAATATGTCCATCTTTCTGGTAACCATGTTTCTCTGAGACTTTTCTAACTGGCTCCAGGTCACACACACAACTTAGGAAAGGTCAGAGAAGTCCTATTTGTATGTTACCTTAGTGACTTTAATTCTCTGCATTTTACCAGCATCCATTTTTATTTTGCTACAGCGATTTTTTAAAAATTCAGATTGCATTTAAATGTACTTATTCCTTACTGTCTGCTAGGTATGTGCTAGAAAACTGTCTCAAAAATTGGTATTTAGCCCTTGGCACAGCTCCTTGGACAAGGGACCTCTCTCTACAGATGGGGAAACGAAGACCCAGATACCGAGTGTCCTACCCTTGTTCACCAGCTGGGAAATGACGGAGCTAAGACTAGAAATAAAGGTTTCTGTCTCTAAGAATTATGTTTTCCATACTAAAATACAGCTGCCTCTCCATCTATTTAAGTACTCATAAGCACTTACAGACTTAGATGGATAAAAATGTTAAGATCCTTTGAAAAGTATTGCAGAGGACAGAGCTAGACTTTGTTGAGATACAAAGTATGGGAGAAGTTCTTTCTAAAAAAAAAAAGTGGTCAATATGGGAGGCAAATAAGCTTCTGAAGACAATATAGAGCTTACTCTTACTCTCAGCTATGGTTTAAGTTATGAAGATAAATAAGAAGGTGGCAGCAATGCTGTAAATGAATAAAAATGAAGTTTTCCCAAGAAAATAAGTAACCACAGAGTCCCCTTCAGGTTGGGAAAGCCCCAAGGTGAGCTGTGTTTGAGCGGAACAAAAAAGAGAAGAGCTGAGGAGCTAGCTGAGGAGGGAAGGTGAGCGTGTGCTGTTTTCTTCTGAGTACTGAAGAGGAGGTCTGTTTAAACAATATTTTTGAAATTCCAAGAGAAATTGTCTTTCTCTCTTTCCAGTTAGAAAATTCAACCTTACTGAAGATGAGGCGACTGCTGTCTGCAAGAAATATATCTTGGAATACAAGGCCTCGTTCCCTTCCACCCATGGCAGTTCTTGGCTTCTTTCATTGGCTTGATGAAAGTTCATGAAATAATACAGGAGGACTATGAGGCTCTTCTTTTCCATTTCAGTTGCTTTTTCCAACACATAAAAGGCATTTTCTTTTTCTCCAATTACTCGACATTCTTTTAGCTCATACCCGAGTTATGTTAACAATCTACTGCAGCACTTTCCTATGGGTATCTGACAGGTTTTGGCTGCAAGGAAGAGGTATTGGTTGCTTTTGTGATCAAAGAGTGAAGTGATAGGGACTCCAGAAGCAATTCCCCTTCTATTTATGTCATTTTCAAAACTTTTGCCATGGCAAGAGATACAAGGACAGAGAGACTGGGGCCAACTGGACAATAGAGGAGAAAGGATGGGGGTTTCAGGCTGACAACGATGGCTTGATTTAGATGTGCTTCGGCAGCTTTCCCCATACAAATGGACTTCTGAACATGGATCATAGAGCTTTGTGTTTTTTGACCATCGTCTGGAAGAACTTGTTCTGAAGCTGAGCTTCTATTAGCTGGAGCATCATCTATGTAGATTCAGGTTTTAGTAGATTATTACATTAAAACCAAATTATGTGTTACCTATTCCTCAGCTTTATCTAAACTCTGGACACATCTGTAGCTTCTTTTGAGGGTTTTTCATCTTTTTATCTCTCATGGCTATTGCTGGCTTCTTCCTCTCAGAGTATAAACATCCTCAAGTCAATTAAAAAATATATACCTTTGCCCTGGCTGGTGTGGCTCAGCTGGTTGGAGCATCATCTCGTACACCGAAAGCTCACAGGTTCCATTCCCGGTCAGGGCACATACCTAGGTTTCGGGTTCCATCCCGGCCTGGTTGGGGCCCTTACGGGAGGCAAATGATCTATGTTTCTCTCTCACATCAGTGTTTTGCTCACTCTCTCTTTAACTCCCTTCCCCTCTCTCTAAAAAAATGTCCTTGGATGAGGAATTAAAAATAGATAAATAAAAATCTCTTTACTCTGGGTGTTTTCCCCCTTTTCTTCCTTGCCCAGACGTCATTCCTGATTCTTCTTTTACTTCCACATTTCTAGAAAAGGAATTTCAAATGTGTAACTCGTGGTTCTTGCCTCTCATTTCCTCTGCAGTTGACAGCAGTGCCCCCACCTAAGGTCTTCAGTGCTCTCCCATGACACTTGACGTAGCTGATGAATCTCTCCTTCAAATGCTCTGCTCTTCCTCTTTGTAGGACACCATCGCCTCTTTATTCGACTTCTTCCCCTCTGGCTATTTATTCTCAAGCCCTTTGCTGGTTCCCTTCCTCTCTATATGCAGGTGTTCCCCAGGCGGCCCCCTAGGCCTCCCCTTACTCTGCCTTCCCGTAGCTTCTATGCCCACCTGTGTGCTAATGACTCGCAGCCAAGCCCTCGTCTCTGCCACACCTCAGCCCAGAGCCTCAGGTCTACAGGACTTCTCATCTCAGTGGGCCTCTGCTAACGACACCTCCAGCTCAGTATCCCACCTTCTCCTTGACACCCTCTTCCCTTCTAAATGCCCTGTTGCAGGGAATGACTGAACCATCTATACGGTTTGCACATCCAAACATCTGAAATTCACATTTCACTCTTTCTTTTCCCTTAAAAGGCAGTAACAAGACTCTCAATCCTACGTCTTAAATACCCTTAAAACCAAACTCCTCTCTACAGTGTAGCATATTTACTAGGATAACTCATCTCATCGTTTCTTGCCTAGACTATGCAATAGCCAGGTTTTCGTCTTTTCTCCAAGCGCAGTTCTGCTCTGTGCACCACTACGCGCTTGATGTCACACACACGTGCTCACCCTCCCCTTCTCATATCTTCAAGTGGGTCTCAGTGACTGTGTGTAAACTGAACTCCTTTGCAGTGGTCACGAGGCCATTTGTGACCCAGCCTGTGGATGCCCTCTGACATTTCTTCCTCTACACGTGGAACTTGCATGTCTTGCTGGCTTGTGCAATTGTGTATGCTCTTCCACCTCAGCCACCACCATCACCCCTTCCGATCTCTAGCTTGTTTGCCTGGAAAATGTCTATACATTTCTAGCCCAAATACCCTCTTCTCTCTTACATCTTTAAATTTCACTGGAGTTAAATGCTTGCTTCCCTGAGATCCTCTGAGTAAACCATTATTTAATGAGGTTCTATTTCTGTCCCCCCCAGTCTATAGCTTCCTTGAGGATACTGGCTCCTTGCCATTTCCTGAACCTGATAAGTTATTCCCATCTCAGGGCCTTTACACTTTCCTTCACGTGGACATCACATCACTACTTCACTTTATTCATATGAGTAGAACTCAGATGTATTGTTGAAAAGGCCTTCTCTGATTTTCCTATCCTGTACAGAAGTTGATGTCACTTCTTTTTCTCCATGCTTCTTATTATATTTAGAAGTGTGTGTATTATTATTGTTGTTGTCTGACTTCCCCCCTGGAGTGTGAGCTCCTTGCAGGCATGTTTGTCTGTGTTGTTCACTCTACTACGGCCTATCATTAGAAGAGTGCCCAGCACTTAGTAGGCCCTTAGTGATTATATAGATGCATGATTGAGTGGTATCCCTTCTAACTAGCATAATATTTGGTACAGAGTAAACACTCAGTAAGGATTTATAAAAAAAATAAACATGGAGTATGCATTCGACCATGGTTAAATTAATTCCCATGCCTGAACCCACTAAACGAGACCAGGGGCTTCCTGGAAAAGAGAAGCAAGGCAGCTGGAAGACAAATAAAAAATGACTGGCTAGTGGCAAAGTCCATTCTCATCAGAATGCTGGTTCAGTTACTCAGTTCAGATTTTTGGCAAGTGATGCAGATTCTTTTTCAGAAAATGTTGATTGATTGCACAGTTGCACCCACTTCATTTGCAAACCTTCATTATCTCTTTTCCCTTTCCTCTTTCCGTCTGCATTTAGAAGGGGAGGAGCAGTGTATAATTCCACAAAGCATTTTTTGTGAATAAACCAACTAACTGGCGGCTGCGTTCAGTCTCGCAGTCCCACATGGAATACAAGTGTCTGCTTTGGCTGTGTAGTCTCTCCCAACTGACTCTCTTGCACTCATTCATTCGATTACTCATTCTTTCGGGGAATCATTTGTTCAGTCCTACTAAGTGCTAGCCTGGAACTGGATATATGTGGATGCTGGGCTCTTAATCTAAAATAAGAGTTCTTGCCCGGCCAGGCGTGGCTCACTGGTTGAGCATCAACCTAGGATCCAGGAGATCAAGGTTCGATTCCTCGTCAGGGCACATTCCCCGGGGTTGCGGGCTCCATCCTCAATTGGGGGCGTGCAGGAGGCAGCCGATCAATGACTCTCATTGCTGTTTCTATATCTCTCTCTTTCTCTCTCCCTTCCTCTCTATGAAATCAATAAAGATTTATTTAAAAAATAAATAAAATAAAGTAAGAATTCTTAACCTGGGGCGTACCAATGGGTTTCAGAGGCTCTTTGGAATTTTTGTAATTGTTTATGCAAAGTTTTGTGTTTAAATATTTTACTGGGAAGAGGATTTGCTTAAACACTTCTGTTATTCAAAGAAAGAAACATGTTAGGAACCTGATAGACTTGAGCTGAACTTTGAATCTAGGTAATAGGTCTTCAAATTTAGTTGTTTTCTCCTTGCTGCATTTCAGATGTGATGCTGGTGGTTGAGTGTGAGTGTATACATGGTGGGATAAAAGTAGGTTTACATTTGTTCATATGGAAAGCAATACAATAATTAATAAATAATAATACAAAAATAAACTGTGTTTCGTGTACTCACAACTGCAAACCTGCTTTTGCCCCATCCCGTATGCTTGTGTGTTCTTAATTCTAGGTCTGACAGTTTTGTCAGCCTATATACTAATCTTGACTCTCTAGATGGTGCTCATGTTTCTTATTTAGTTCCTAACTGCCTAAATCACAGCCTCCATAGGTCCTCAGGAGGCAGATGGCAATGATGCTGCAAGCCTTGATCTGCTAATACAGCAAGACTAGCTCCTGCTCAGTTACCATTGCTCGGTGAGTGGGCTTTTGTTTATATGAAATCAGAGTGAGGATGGTGGGATTGTAAGGGCTGATTTTAGTTTCCAGTGGTGGTAGCTGTGTACGTTTACCTAATCAAGTTACTTCTGAGGCATTCAGCATCTTAAAACGAATGCCAATTACTGCTCGAGAGGGCATGAGTGAATCCTTTAGAAGAAAATTCAGTGGGCAGTTGCTGACACTTAGTGAATTGCTGGCTCTTTGCCCAGGTATGTGTGAAATGTTTGCACTGGTTTGAGGTCCTGATTGCAGCTGGCCTGCAGGGCTTGTGGTGACACCGTAGATTTGACATCATGCTGCGGGGAAGGCAGAAACTAGGCGCAACGTACAGAGCAGCAAAATAGCCCTAATATTTTAGGAAATAAATCTTAAATATTCCCAATATTTACAAAAAGTTGTCCCAAAATTCCTATTAAAACTGGGATAAAGACAGTGATTTAGAAAAGTCATCTTTGGCCCAGCCCCAGCTTCCCATAGCAGGAGGAGAGAGCTGACATGTGAGGTGCTGAGCACTCCGCGGGCTAGCATGGTGCTCTAGTGTCCATTCCTCACAAATCCATGTTGCACACCTTCTGTGGGGGGGCCCTATTCTAGCGGCCTGGGTTTCAGCAGCGGTGTGCAAAATGATTCCTCCAGCTTACGAAGGTATCATGCTAGTGCAGGAGAGAGACAATATGTGAATAAGTTTTGGAAGGAAAATTAAAGCGGAGCAGGGTTGTCACATGTCCTCACAACAGCCCTGTGAGACAGAATGAGAAATTGAGGTCCATAGAGCCTAATGAGTCCAAGACCACCCAGCTAATTAGAGATCAATGGAGAATTTAAAACTTGGCTGTCCTGACTCTAGAACCCAAATCCTTTCTCTGTGCACAACTGCCTCCCAATAGCGAGTCTCCTCCCTTTGAACTCTCCCCAAAAGCAGAGGGCAAGCGGTGTCTTGGGAGGAAATCAGATGTCTTACAGCACGAACCTGAGTCAAGATAGCCTTCTTCTTACCTCTCAGGTGACATGAAAACCCACTAGGCGGCTGAATTGCCTTACCCAGCGCCAAGCCGGATGCTGTGACAGACATGTGCACTCCAGGGGCTTTGCTGCAAGTGGCGGTGTTGAACTTGCGCAGTTCGTTGAATTGCACAGTTAGGGTTTTCAGGCAGAGCCCGCACCCTGGCCCTCCCGGGCATAGTGAGTAACCGTTAAGCTGTTGAATCAAGCACCAAGACGGTGCCGTGGTCCTGGAGGCCCCAGCCCTGCGAGGGTTTGTAGAAGCGCGGCAACCCATGGGTGTTGCAGCTTAAGGAAGAGCAAGTTGGAGTGGGCGGGGGGATGAGGCTGGGACCGGGCACATGTAGCTGTGGTAACAAGCACTGGTCCTTGGCTTCATGTCTCACCAGCGGGTCCCAGGATCTTGACCACCATAGTTCACTGTCTACATGAGCTCACTCGCCATTCCCCAGCTCGGACACTACTCCTGTCCTGAGGTCTTTCCTGCCTCCACTCTCTCTGCCCGCATCCTGAATTGAGAGCTGAGAGTTGCACATATATTGCATTTTCTTCATTTGCTTGTGTGTCAGTCTCCCCACTAGACTCTGGCCTCTGGAGAGTCAGGATGGTGCCTTTTCATTTTTATATCCTCTGACACAGCGCCTAGCACAGAGTAGAGACTCAGCAAGTATTTTTCATGGATATTTTTAGCTTTCTTCTGCAGACATAAAAAAAAGCATCTAGAAATTGAAATGGGATCCTGACTTACCTCTCTAGCACCTAGGTCAATGGGGTTAATATCTTTCACTTTACTTTTGGATGAATACATGTAATACCATAGTCTGAGATGGTTGAGCTTTGGAAACTCATCAGAGTGACTTTCCAAGCAGGTGCTGTTATAAGCAGAGAATTGCATCCTTTGGGCCAACACCCCACTACTTCATAAAACTGTTCATGTTGACCCTTCTTTGGGCAGAAAGACAATCACTAAACACACTGCTAAGCATTTATGTGGCCCCAAGCAAGGAGGTGGGAGGTGGAGGGGGGAGGGAGAGGGAGAGAGAGAGAAAGTGAATATGACTGAATATATGAATGAGGAACAGGAGACAGAAGAGGGAGAGGGCAAGAGGCCTCTTTCTCCCACAGAAACATAAGCTGCCTCCTGTATATCCAGCCTTCTCGGCGCCCATGTCGTATCAGCGGCCTAGAAAATCCCAGAGGATGGATGGAGCATTAGACTGGAAGTAATAAGGTTGTGCCTGACTTACTTCAGTATTTGTAGCAGATGTTACAAATGTCATAACATGAAGCTTTGGGATCATACTTGGAAAAAGAGATCAAGATAACAGATGGGGACCTCTTCATTTTACCAGGGGGTGCTGAGCGACAGCACTGATCCCATGATGGTCTCCGCCCCCGCCTCCTGGGCGGAATCATGCCACCAACAGCCTGGGCGGGAGGTCAGAAGGGCTGATAGCCACGTGGCAGCCCTCGACTAAAAGGCTTTTAAGACAGTTTACAACATGAAAGTATAATAATCCTTTTTTTTTTTTTTTTTTTTTTTTTTTTGGCCCTTACTGAGGGAGCATAGTGAATCTAACCCCCATTAAAAATTTAAACTTGGCAAAACATTTTCAGCATATTAGTGAGGAGGTCATTTCTACCAATCAAAGGACAAGTATTAAATTCTGCAAAGCTAGGGCTGCATTCAAATTCCAAAATGATGTGTTCTCTCTCTTTTACCCTTTGAGAGCTCTGGTCAAAGAGCACTTGGTGTCTTTTATGAACTAAGCCCGGCGTAATTCATGAGAACACGCAGCATTCCTTCCTGACATACACAGATAGAGGGGGAGGAAAGCAGGTATTAGAAGAGGAATTTAAATAAGAACAGGAACCACAATAACAACAAGAGAAGCTCACACTAGAGCCGGCAGGTTGTCCTGAGAAAGCGCCCCTTCCCCAGCGGACGCTGTTCAGGCCCAGGCTTGGGGCCCCTGCGCAGCCCAAGGCTGGCCTGCCTCGCCCAGCCCGCTGGGCCTCAGTCCCCAGCAGAGGGCCCGCCCTTCGTGTGGCTCCATACAATTGTTGGTTGCTGTAGCCCTGAAGCCAGAATTAATTAGTTTATATCTTCTTGCTGAGTTCATGTCAGATAAAAATCAAGACTCGCCGCTCGAAGATTCTCTTCCACATTCTTCATTCTGAAGTCACTTGATAACTGCCTGACTCTGAAAACTTCCCTGGATTGAGGGGGTGCAATTCCTCATGCCCATAACTCTGCTGGAATACGAGAAAAACAGGAGTTCATCAGGATCAGTGTTGTTGTTGTTTTTTTAACCTTTTATTTATTTTGTTAAGAAAAAGGGGAAATTCTCATTCCCTTCACCGTATTAAAGGAATTAAATAGTTAATCTAAACCTTGCATCCCAAAGCAGTCCCTGTAGCATCTAGTTGTTGAAGCCTAGAAACACTGGGGAAAGAATTAGAGTTGTTGTTGGACTTTAGCCCTTTGAAAGTGCCCTCTTTTATATACATTGTTATTCTGAAATGATTAAGAAACTGAAATTGGGATGACAACACCATTTTTAGAAAGCCCTCTTTGCATTTGTAACAGTTTCTTTGAAGCATCAGGGAAGTAACCATGTCCTAGTGTGTAGTCCAGCCCAAGGCTGCTCTCTGCCCCTGTACCTCCTGGAATCTCTCAGGAACCCCTCAGGTACCCCACTCCCCAGCCTTCAGCCCTGGCTGTGCATCATGCCTGCGTTTTCCCGCGGTTTCCATCCTCAGGGCGGACTGTCAGGGCTTCATCGCTTCCTCGGGTGCTGTCACCCCAAACAGCAGCTGAGCCCGCTGCCAAGGGGAAGTTTGGGTTCTCTCATGGAGAAGGCGTTAATCCTCCTATATGTCTCCCATCTAAGGGACATATAATAGTTTCTGTAGTAGCGGCCAGATTGTCAGTGGAAGGTTATTTCCCTCTCTTTCCAGCTGCAGAGGAAGAAATACCTGCTCTGGTAGCTAGCAACTCTTTTTCTTCAATAGCAAAGAGAGTCTTTAAAATGGATACTTTGTACTAAAAAGAAGTCCCTGTAATTTGTTGCCCGCCATATACACAAAGACATTGTCAAGACTATTACAGTAATACTTGGGTGCTATTTCTGTTTTAGACTACTGCCATTTTCATGTAGAAAATTATAAAACGTTTTCAGAAACCATATGAATACTACTCAGTTCTTCAGGAGATAAGTGCATGATAAACACACCCTTGACTAAACACATCTGTTGAATGCTGTATGTCTTCCTCTTACTAGTGGAAGCCACAGAGATGTGCCTTTTTGGGAAAAGCAGACATGGTTTTCTTTTCCCCGAATTCAGCGATTCATTTGTAAGTATTAATACTTTCACAGTCATACCATCCCTAATGCTTTTCCCTAATGTATTCAGCTCATACTTAGATTGTGGGAGAATGTAAATATGTGATGTGTCAAAGAATTTTTGAATCAGCGTAAGACTTCTTAGAGTTTCAATTATTTTATTGGATTAAATACCTCTTTTTGTTCTAAATTGATAATATAATGTGTCAGTGGGTTCTGGAATATGAATTATGAAGATGTATTTTTTTGATTTTTAAAAATCTAAATATGAATTTTAAAATAAACCCGAATTGTACTCCTGCTGAACACAGGAGGTGTTTTCTTTTTTGTGTTTATGTTAATCAGGGATTCAAATGCCTGATGAGCAATGCTTGTGGCTATTTCTCTTCTCTGGTCATCAGTTGCCCTCTATTTTATATGGCAAAAAACTAATCCTGCTGCAGGTACATTGAAAAAGTACCGTAATTATTTGTGTTCAGATATTTACATGCTGCTTTGAGTGGAGGCCATGTGTTGTGCTCCCAACAACAGAGCTGCAGTTACAGTGCCGCCGTAGGTGTCAGGCTGGTACCTAGCTGTCATTTTTCCAGTGTCTTATCGCCACCCCAACCTGAAATGTCCCCAGTGTCTACGGCATGCGCAAACAGTGAGACGCTTAGGGTTGAAAGGATGCAAACGGTGACTCGGTGACTGGGGGCACTAAGCAGAGCTGTGAGGACGTTTCAGAATGAAGATTTGCTCCCATAGTAAATGAAAACATAAATTTATCCCATAGGGAAACACACATACATACATACATATATGCATGCATACATGCCTCGGAAACTTCTAAGGGTCCTGGGAAAAGCCTCCCTGGCTGCCTCTGCCCCGCGGTGAGGGAGGCTGGTGGAAACCCCTCTCTCTCCCCGGGAGCCGTGGGAAGTCGCGTGAGGCGGTCTGTCCCCCACTCCTTCCAGCCCTGACTTGGCTTCGCCCAAGCGCCAAAGCCCGGGGAGTGGTGGCCGAGATTCCAATAAGCGCGCTCCCTTCCCCCACGCGTCCTGTGGGAACAGAGCCTTGCCCCCCCCCCCCCCCCACGTTCCCGGGCAGCCATCCCGGCATGAAGCTGCCTTTTTACTGGGTGGATACACTTGAAATGCTACCCGCAGAGCTTTAAGGCAACTTTTGCCCCTGCCCACATACTGTTCCCCATGGAGGGGGACTGGGTGACACTGTCTCTAAAACGATCTCCCCTAGCGGCCAGTGACTACTTTTCCTAATCAAACAATCCATTGGAAACCCTCACAATGTCGATGTCGTATTCATCTTCACTTTTAAATGTCTTTTTCGGGTGATCCCTTAAATAAATGAGCCCCTTTCTCTCTCCCGGCCTGTGGTTATTGTCCCACTGTGAACTGTGTCGGTGAGGAGCTGGGGCCCCCTTCTCTGGGAATGGGGGTGGGGAGGGTTCTGAAGGAAAAGGGCAGCCCAGGGCCCCCAAGGCAAGTAGGGCTCCTCACTTTCCCCCCTTCCATTATTTATGTGTGTCCACTGAGCTGTCCTGCTTCTGTTTTGTAATGGGTTCTTCTGTGGCAAGCTGACCTTTTGGCTGAATAGGTCAGACTCCCACTGAGGGCTAATCCTCCGCCTTTCTGGCGTCTGTACCTCCCCAAAGGTGACAAGCACCGGTTAGGAATATGACTGGGGGGTGGGGTCTGTTTCCCCAAAGAGGGATTGTTTTTAACTGCACTGAATTAATTCTCAAAGACTGCCTCGCAAGGTTATGCGGGAGAGTCTAGATACTGTCTTCACTATTCAGAACAGTCTAGATTAGAACATTTTGGCCATAATTGTTGAGGGGCAAGCACTAATTTTGCACGTACACGTTTCAGGTTGTGGTTTTCTTCCCTGGCTTCCACTTTTTTCATGGGAGAAAGGCCAACTGTACGGTTGATTCATCATATCACTTTCGATTTCTGAGTCAATCCGTGTTTCTTTAGTTGATGTTAAAGAATTCTTCCTATATGTCTCTTCTATTTAAAATCTTCAGGTGTTCTATTAAAAACTCTAGGTGTTTTATTTTTAACCATTGCACAGCATGAACTAATAGTGTTGCAGAGTATTTGTTGATAGTTATATGCTGGGCCTAGGTTTGTTTTAAATGGCTTAAATTTTCTTTTGGACTATTTTTTAAGTTTTATAATAAGGAACAGTAATCAGCAGTTGTAAACATCAAATAGGTACTCAGTAAATGCTGGATTGCCTTTGAAGTTGAATGACTATATTACTACTGTTTGATGGGTTTTTTTCTTTTAACAGTTTGTATAAGTTTTTCAACTTCTAAAACTCTCACATCTCACTCTCCGTGAGTAGGGACATAATCTTCACAGATAGTCAATTACCTGTTCCATTTATTTAGCGATGCACTGTGTACATTCGTTTCGGTTAATTTAGTTAGTGTTCTTTAAGTTTCAAAAAGTAGCACCTTTTAATTGGACAAACAAATAAATGATCAGAAGAAACAGTGGTCTATTCAGCAGTAATAAATGCGCATTTTGTCTGGACTACTAAATGGTTTTAGAAACTGTCGACTTCCAAAATCCAAAACCTGAGAGAGCTTCATCAGCAACGTATTACTTTCCTGAGGGTGAAGGACCTACTGAGGAAAATGCCTCTTTAGTTTTGTTTATTCATTGATGGTACTGTATAAACACGATGAGGTTAACTTGGGGAAACAAAATAACTATATTTGCACTGTTCCTGGTTATCAGATTACTCTCTCAATCTCAAAATGCCACATGCGATGGGATAAAAAGTACAAGGTAAGAAGTACATTTTTAGCATCTATTCATTACCAATAATGCTAGAGTCAGAGCTGGTCTTCTACCAGGGACATAATGGGCTCCTGTTTAACATATTTATGTTGGTTGTAAAATTAGGAACTGTCATTACAGCCCCACATCACCTGCCTAAGTGCAAAACATATAAATCAGGAGAAATTCCATGCCATAAAAATGCCATTGAATAGAATGGCACGAACCCACTTATAAGATACCTGTGTGTGCAGCTAGCATGTACTGGGATGCATGCTCAGATTTCTAGAGGATTTGAAGGACAAAGGGGAATAATTCTGCAGGTAGGACTCATGGATGTAGGGCCTGATGAAGACATTTGGGATCCCCAGGTTGACTCACTTTTCTTAAATAAATCCCCTAAATATTCATGCATTTGCAGCATTTACTTAGAGGACAGCCTGAGTCCTAAGTGGGGAAAAGGAAGGAAAAGAAAGCCATCGAGGGCAGGGTTGGATAACCTGGCAGCACCCGCTCAAGTCACCTGTGCTTCCAGAAGTCGGTTGAGCTGCCCTCTGTCACTGCTGGAACATGCCTCTTGGACCTTCTAGTAAATAAACACATTCCTTTCATTGCCTGTGATGTTTTAGGGTCTTCTGTAGGTTGGTGACTTTACTGGCCCCCTCTTAATCCAGATCTTTGTAGAAAAGTCTATGTTCTTTAAATTTAGTTCATTTTCTTTTGTGAGGTGCAATGGTTTCTTTTGAATTTTGTAATTGGAAGCCCTGAAATGCCCCCAAATTATGAATTATTAATATGGAGCTTTTGCTCTGGCCAGCATGGCTCTGGTGGTTGGAGCATCGCCCCGTGCACCAAAAGGTTGCGGGTTTGATTCCCGGTCAAGGCACATACCTAGGTTGTGGATATGGTCCCTGGTCAGGACACGTATGGAAGGCAACCAGTCAGTGTTCTCTCTCACATCAGTGTTTCTCTCTCTCTCCCCCCTCCCTCTTTCTCCCTTCTTCCTCCCTCCCTTTTCCTCGGTCTAAAATCAATAACCATATCCTCAGGCAAGGATTCAAATATGTGTCTATATATATATATGGAGATTTCTGGATCCGAATTACTGGCTCAAAAACAGAATGGACACCTTTGAAGTTTTCAACTTCCCTTTCCCTCTAGTTCCCTCCCCCCAAAATCTTTTAAAAAAAGACTGCAGATTTTATTCATATGGGATCATTCACACCAAGCTACCATAATGTGCAATTAACACTCTAGAAACTGAAAACAGTATTCAGCAAGACAGCTGCATTATCAAAAATGCCAAAGGAGTTTTGAAGGGAGTAATGTGCGTGTTAGAATAGGAAATTAATCAGAAACACACACACACGAGACAGAGAGAGACAGAGAGAGGAGTAATGTCTTAAGTATATCTGAATATTAAATTTTTTTAAATATTGTCTCGTGCCTATAATTATAAAAATTAAACTTAGGATAGAAACCTGATTTTTCTGTTTTAAGATTATTAGTTGTGTGTTTTCCTTCTGAAGCAAATGAGGAAGTTGAAATAGAGATCTCTGAGATCCCCGCCAGCTGGAATATTCTTTGATAATAATCACCCTTCAATTATATTTTATAAATTTTGCCATTGAAACAAAATGCCCTTTTTATTTCTTCTTGCCAGTAATACTGATACTTAACACTCATGCAATTTTCAAAGTGCCTTTCAGACACGGCAAACACTGGCTCACAATTGTGGGGGTAAACTGCCTACTTTTGCACAGCACAATAACCACAAGTACATTTATATTATAATCCCTACTAAGCTATGGATCCAACTGACTGACTTAGTAACTGAAACGAAACAGAATTATCCCAGCAGCATTTAGCTGAAGTTTTTTTTGTCAACTAGCTAGAAGAGGTTTTTAGAAGTAAATAGGAGGGTTTTATTGTATTTTAAATTCATAGTGTCTAAGTTTGAGTGTAATAAAATTTTCAAGAAAAGCAGGAAGACACGGGGAATTTACTTGTTGGAAATATGGAGAAGATCTGAATTATTTTTCATAAATTACTATAAATCAAACAGATTTTTATGTTTGAAAATTTAGGAAAGGGGAGGATATTCAGAACAGATTAAAATCAAATAGTGACCCCATGCAAAACGTGTATAGAGAATCCGATCAGTTGTGGGTGCCACAAATATCTTGCGCCAAGCTCACTTTTGTTAAGGATTGGGGGCTCCTTGTGCAGGGGCCTGCACACACCTGTAGGGCACGCCAGGAAGGGCAGGAGCGACCGTGCAAGTGAGTGGAGAGCGGGAATATTGCGATTCGAAAACAGCCCCGAGCTGGCGGGGCACATGCAGAGAGAGGCCACCTGGGCTGCTCCGCGAGCCTGCAGAATAGTGACATGTGAGTGTTCAGCAAATAGGCAAATCCAGCTATCCCGAGACACTTAACACTAGTGTAAACAGTCATTAATGAGAATCTCTTCTCCAACACGATGGGCTTATTAAATTATGATAAAGTTGTTGCATTAAAACACTTTCTTTTAAATCCTGCTTGCTTTTTTCTAGCCTAGAGAATAGGGAAAATTCAGGTTTTTATCTGGCGGGGGGAATGCAGTATGTCTGTACTTTAAAAATACCTAAATTTTAAGAAAATAGTTTACTAATTTACTTTAAAGGAATGTGAACATTCGTGTTTTAGCCCCAGTAGAGTACAAACAGTCCAAAATGAATGTTTTTTAAAAGCGGGGTTTGGTTTGTTGTTATCAGAGTTGAAAAGTCCACGTAGGCTCTGCTTATGCTCAGGCCGCCCAGGCCAAGTTAACGCGGGGCGGTGTTTCCCGGAGATGCCATTGTCATAGAGCTAGTGATGCGATGAAAGAGAAATTAAGCTGAAGGTATGAATCGGAGCTCCAACTTAATGGTTTTCTTTCTTTTCTTCCTTTCTGTTTCTTTTTCTTCTTCCCACTTTTCTTTTCTTTCTTTTCTTTTTTTTTCTTTAAGTTATAGGTGCACAACGAAGGAGAAGCCCCAGTGCACTGGCCATTGAAGTATTTGAAGCACATTTGGGAAGTCACATTTTGCAGGTACCTTTAAAAGACAAAGAAGCTTGCTTATATTTTACTAAGAAAAATCCATGTTTCGTCTTTTTATTCAGCTATGTATGTGGCTGTTGCTATTTTATCTTAGAATTCTGAAATTCTTATGAATCCACTTTTTTTTCTCTTTTTAGAAAGCCATCCCTTGAGAGAATTAATGAGAAAGGGAGGGCAAGTATTATTTGTAATAATTGAGATGAACTGTGCTATTTGGTTGGTGCTCAATGTATAGTAGCTGGCTGTTCCCAGAATGATAGTGTGTGTGCTGCATTTGTAAGTGGATATATGTGTGTGTCTTTGGAGCTATATATTGTTTTAGAAAGAGCAAAATTTTGTGACAGTAATGTGACATTTTCATGTGTTGCCGTATTTCAGTTGTTCTTTGCTTGGGTTTGCATTCGTAAGTGCTTCCAATCTTAATGTTTGTCTCTCCCCCAAATCACACACTTCCTCAGGATGAAATTTTAAAGTATATTTTAAGTGAAAGGAGACAAATAATAATGATTTAATTTTGCCAGTGAATTTCATGACAGATCAATGTGAGGGTGACTAGGATGGACCTGCAGCTATTTGTCCCATAGCAGTTTCATGCCAAACTCATCATCTCACTTACTCAAAACGTTTTTCCTGAGGACTTTGCCATCAATTCAACATGTCCATGAATAATTGCTCTGCATTGTTTCTGCTTCCGAGGTAGATGTTGCCATAGCCAAAGCTTTCTATATGCAAGATACATTTTGAACGTGGAATTAGAGAAGCAGACATGTTTGGGATATTTAGGCAGTTTATTTGGGAAGAAAAATGGTTATGGACTTTTTTTTTTTTAGTTAAGTAAAAGAAAGGTGAACTCCATATTCCTTGTCATTCAGTTTTAAAAAATGACTTCTATGACCATTTTATTTTCTAAGTAGCCAAAAGTAGTATTGAATTTAGCATATTATTCCTGAAAGCATGCTCTCTAGAAAACTGTCATCGGATTCTCCATGGTCAAATCCCAGTGGGTCTTCCAAGCGATTCCTTGACCAGTAACATCAGCATCACCTGAGACCATCGTTCAAAAGACACATTCCTGGGCCTCCCTGTGAACCTACCAAATCAGAATCTTCAGGGTGAAGTCCAGAAATTTGTGACTTTTAACAGCCTTTTGAGAAAATGTGATGTTTTCTTAGGTCTGAGATGTCACAATTCACATTTGCAAATTTAAGGCCCTAAAAGGACTTACCTTGTTTATTTTTATTTATTCTGATGTTCCTCATTTCTCCACTAATATCAGTTAATATCCCATGTAACAGATGTTTCTTAAAATGCACCTTGGGAGATGCTATTTTACCATGCATATACAATTTGAATTACCTTTGCAGTAGATTAGTTTCAGAGATATAGAAAGGATTTTGCTATCCACATCTTCCAACTTTTACTTCCCTCTTTCCTATATACACTGTATTCAGAATGTCCTGTCAGGATGACTCCTATTTATATTCTGAAGTGATCGGTGCATTGACTTAATCAATGGAAGAAATGATTCAAAGCGTAGCCCCAGATTATTATCCTCTGAATCCTTTCTAGAAATCTTTAGTCCAAAGTCCTCAAGGGAGGGCGACTTGGGAGCTGCAAAAAATTAAAACTAATTTAAAACACAAAACATATGAGTTGCATTGAGCCTAAACTTAAGCCAAACGCGTGTTGTAGAATGGCTGTCCAAATGCCAGTTCAACATTAGGCTTCCTTGAGGATCTAGAATGAGGCTGCTGAGCTCTTCTGTGGTTTAGCTTGGTCACACCTGACTCAGACCACCCATTTTAAGAGAAACCTAGACAGTTGAATGTTACTTAGAGTGAAATAACCAGACCGATGGGTGAGCTACAAATCATGTTACATGAGGAGCAGCAAAGGGCGTAATGAAGTTTAGTTTGGAAAACGCTTGCCTTAAATGGGACATCAGTGTCCTCTATATCTGAAAGCCTCATGCAAAACAAGAAGTAGATATAGTCTGTGTGGCTTCAGAGTATGGAAAAGGGAAACAGGTTAAGACTGAAGAGAGGAAAAAATCATCTTCATTTAAAAAACTTCCAAATAGGGCTGTCCACATTTGGAATATGTTCAAAGCCTTTGAATTTAAGAAGTATAGGAGGCTTGCTTGACAGGGAGGCTTTCACAAAAGTGAGGCATCCAAGCATGGATGCACTAGGTAATCTTGGAATGGTCATGGGAACTAGAACTTTTTTTATGATATTTTTAATCTTTATTGAGAGTATTACAGATGTCCCTGCTGTTTTCCCCCATTACCCCCTCCAGCTGGATCCCACCCCACTCCCGGCCTTCACCACCCTGTTGTCTGTGTCATGGGTCATGCATGCATGCATATAAGTTCTTTGGTTAATCTCTTCCCACCTCCCTCCCCCTTCCCTCTGAGATTCGTCAGTCTGTCCCATGTTTCCATGCCTCTGGTTCTACTTTACTCATCAGTTTATTCTGTTCATTAGATTCCTTGTTCATTTATTTTAATTTTTAGATTTAATTGTTGATAGATATGTATTTATTACCATTTTATTGTTCATATTTTTAATCTTTTTCTTCTTCTTAAAGAAGGCCCTTCAACATTTCACGTAGTACTGGTCAGGTGGTGATGAACTCCTTTAGCTTTTCTTTGTCTAGGAAGTTCTTTATCTAACCATTAGTTCTAAATGATAGCTTTGCTGGCTAGGGTATCCCATTAACACCAGTGGCTATGGAGTGGAAGAGCTGCATATATTGCTCTAAGTGAAATACAGGAATTGTGGGCAGGAAGGGGGTTGGGAAGTGATAGTAACAAGAAGGGCCTCCTCTAAGCTAATTAGTTGCCTTTCTCCTAGCGTGGGACCCTCTGAGCCCACAGACCACATCTGCACCTGATCTCAGGGGTCTGTGAGGCTAATATGGTTCCCATGCTTTCCCTCAGGAGGCTCCATGGGTGAATCTGGTTGACTTAAAGGGGATAGATGAATTCTTTCTCCCTCTCTGCTAACCTTCACTTGCAAATATCAGATAAATATTTATGTGGTCAACATGGTCCCTACCCTTACAGTTTATCATCATTACCAAAATATATACCTATATTAAACACTTGGCAAGAACACAGCGTTCACTGTAATAGGCACATGGCTGGTGCCCTTAGCTAGTTTGTAGTCATTTTGGTAAAGAGGAGCCGGTAGGCCTCATAAAGTGAGAAGCATCACACTGGCCAAGTACTAAGGGGCTGGCTGCAAAGGAGGGGGGCTCTGAGTTTGCCATAAGGCAGCAAAGAAGACTTCTCAAAGTTGTTTATAGATGAATAGGAACTTATTAGGCAAAGAGTATTGAAGAATATTCTAATCAAAATGGACGTCAAACATAAAGGCATGGGGACAAAGGATAATAGATCTTGTTTGGGGACTGTTGAGATGTTCAGGTTGATGGCTGCTTCACATGCACAGGGCAGCACGTAAGAGATAACTATGGAAAAGTTCCATGAACCACATTGTGACAGGCCCAGTGAACCAAGCCAGGATGCTCTCTCCAGTGATGCGCCCACAAAGAAGGCTTTTGTACAAGAGATAAGGATTTTGTTTGTTTCCAGAGTTATCGTCAAAATGCCGTGTCTAGAAAGGCTTTGAGTTGTGAGAGGCTAATAGAGACCATTTAGGAATTCCTTACAGTAGCCCAAGATTCCAAATGAAGGTCTTCTCCAGGAGAGAGTCTCTACGAATGGAGAGACAAGTATGGAATTGAGATTGTATTCGATGTGGAAGGCTGGGGATGACAGGAGTTAATAATGACCGCAGGTTTTCTAGATTGGTAACCAAGCTGTCTGTACTCTTACCTGAGAGAAGTTAAAGGGGGTATTCTATTAAATAGCCAAATTGATAAGGGGTAATCAATTGGAAACCGAGTCTGATTCTCTAGAACAAGGTCAAATCTAGGGCTGAAAACAGGGCTGGGAATTACTAACCACTGGCGTATAGGTGAATGAGAGTTCATCCAAGCAGTGAGTTGCAGGCCCGTGGAAATGATGTGGAGCAATGAGGGAGGAGGCCGAGGAGAAGCAGCCCCGGTGTATGATCTCAAGTGTATCATCACTTGAGATGCAAGTAAAAGGTGGGGAAAGAGTAGACAGAAAAGTAAGAGGAAACCATGGGCTTTGGCTTCGCTTAAGGAAGGAGCATTCATGATGTCAAGGTGGCTAAGGGGAAATTTTTTAGTAAGATAAATATTGAAAAGATGTCATAGGTTTTGTCCATTGAAACAGTTATGGCCAGGTTTTTGGTGCAGAAGACAAACCTAAAGAGTGATACAAGGTACAAGTGTCTGGATATTTGTGGTAAAGAAGGGGTGGGAGATAAGAAGGTAATGTGATGGGAAATTTTCTTCTTAATGTTATTAGAGTATATGTCTGAGGTTTATGGGACCAAACATTGCTAATTGTATGTTCTTTAGCAGTCAGCTTTTTAAAAATCAGTATCTTGTGGTCATGTCTATATTAAGAAAGGATAAGCTTTCATTATTATTAATGGTTATATACTACTCCATTCCATGGATGTATCAGAATTTACTTAACCACTTTCCTACCATCAAATATTTTGATTATATGTATAAATTTGCATTTCTTTCTTTTGTATGTGTGTATTTAAAATCTTTTTTATTAAATTTATTAAGGTGGCATTGCTTGATAAGATTATTAGGTTTCAAGTGTAAATTTGCATTTCTAATGCAAATACGTAGTGAGGGGGGGTGTGTGTGTATGTGTGTTGTGTGTTTGTAGGTGGATGTGTTTCAATCAGAAAGAGCCTAATTCAAATTGATTTTAGCTTAAATGTATTGAATTTTTAGTATATATGATATTCCATGTATTGTTAAGTTTTCTTCTTATATCATTAAATACTCATAATAAGTATCTATGAGATAGGTGCTATGATTGTGCACATCTTAAAATTGAGTAAACAAAGACTTAGAAAATTTAAATAAGTGACTCAAGCTCAGATGGCTAGTTAAGTGAGAATTCACTTTGAATATAGGGTACTTAACACTGATTATAATGCTTCCCACGAATGATGGGGACATTTTTAAAGGCAATGGTAATAAAGGGAAAGAACTTATATTCGGAGTGAACAGGATTAGGGAGTTGATGGCATCTGGAAGGTAAAGTAGAGGTCAGTTCCGAACCTCAGGGTGGGGCTCGGGAAATGCCTGTGACTTCTCTGTCCCGGGTGCCAAGCTTTCCTGCTACCTGCGCCCTCAGTGATGGCTTGTGGAAGAGCATGTTAAGGACCCCTTGGTGTAGAGAGTTGGGGGCCACAGTTGAAGATGAACTTAATTTCGGGTACCCATTCTGTGGACAGTAGTATGTTTTTGCAGTGCGTATCTTATTAGCTATATGTTCTCTTGGGAAAATTTAGAAAGGTTACTGGGTCCTTTAAAATTGACCTACTGAGAGGGAAAAAATTAACTTAATGGTGGTTCCATCCATATAAAATCAACTGTTGCAAAGTTACCTTCCAATTTAATGATCCAGTAACAGTGTCTGTAGGGAAGGCCATTGCCCAGGCTGCAACCATGCAATGCTAGGGCCACCGTGCGCATCGCTTACATGGAAACTTGACTCTTGACTGTGACCGTCAGTGTAACCCGGTGAGCCTGTAGCTGTTTCATACATGGATTTCACAACAGAGGTGTCTGCTGCAGGAGAGTGTAGGGGTGCAACTGACATCAGCCTTGCAGCTGTAGGACTGTGAAATATATGCTTTGGACCTAAGTCAGGGCATTTTAGTTCACTTTATTTTGCTTTGACTTTTATTAATCAGGTGAAGAACAGGGGGTCAGGGGTCAAGATAGGCAGTTGTGCTTTTTGGGTCAAGCTAAGTAAAAATTCAAGAACTTTAGGTCATTAGGTGGAATCTATCCTTAGTACAGTACATGCCACTAAACACTAATTTGGGCCCTGCTTTGACAGCTCTCTCAAGGCATTATTGTTCCTACTTCATGAAATCCTTAATATGAAAAAAATGAGTGGTATTTATTTTGACTTTCCCAATTTGGAGACCAGATAGAATATTCATATTTTATTTTCTCAAAGTTAATGAAACACAAAATGGTAACAAATATCTTTGTAACTCATAAAATTAGCTAGTGGAAGGACTTTCCCTTAGGTGCAGATTTATGAATGGAATGCTTTAATTATTTGCATGCCCTTAGCAGAAGGGTTTAAGGTTTTTTCATTCTGTAATTAATGCTTATATCATTTTAATATAGAATCGCAGTATTGTTTTCCCCTGCTCCATAGTACTGCTGCTTTACTCACCTCACAGGCATTAAAACAAAGCAATCAAATCAAACCTTATAGGTGGAAAATTTTTAAAGTTACCATTTGTATTCTTGTGAGCACATGGTGGTGAACTTCAGATAGACATTGTAGATGTTATATTACTGACATGGTGCAATACGTATCGTTACTGATAACTATTAATAGTTATAGAGTGATTGAAGGATAATTTTTATCCATAACTAGGTTTGAATTTCAAATGAAATTTTGTTAGTTATTCAATATAAGCATAATAAGTACCCACATATTTGTAAATAGATGACATAAGAGTATAAATATTTAATCTAAGTCTTGGGATAATAAAAATAATATTCTATAAGAAATGCCCTAAAGACAGATAATAACAGCAGTACGGTATTTATATGTTAGTTTTGTGCTTGGCTATAGTACATGAACCCTCCTATATCTATATCACTGAGCCTGCAGTATTGCTGAGTGTTGAGGAGTTTTTTGTATTGCTCTTAGAGCATTCAAGCCCCAACAGAAAGAGAGTCCTATGGGCAAAGCCTTTGAGGAAGACCAAGAGACAACTGCCAAGAACACACCAGATTATGACACCTGTGGCTCTCTG